>NC_048232.1:69256084-69269585 GCF_002007445.2 Ailuropoda melanoleuca
GTTGGGACATTTTTGCTTACTGCTTCAATTTCCTTGCTGGTCATGGGTCTGTTCAGGTTTTCTATTTCTTCCTGGTTCAGTTTTGGTAACTTGTAAGTCTCTAGGAATGCATCCATTTCTTCCAGATTGCCTAATTTGTTGGCATGTAGCTGCTCATAATATGTTCTTATAAATTGTTTGTATTTCTTCAGTGTTGGTTGTGTTCTTTCCTCTTTCATTCATGAATTTATTTATTTGGGTCCTTTCTCTTTTCTTTTTGATAAGTCTGGCCAGAGGTGTATCAATCTTATTAATTCTTTCAGAGATCCAGCTACTTGTTTTGTCCATCTGTTCTACTTTTCATTTGGTTTCTATTTCATTGATTTCTGCTCTTATCTTTACTATTCTCTTCTCCTGCTTTAGGCTTTATTTGCTTTTCTTTCTCTAGCCCCTTTAGGTTTAAGTTTAGGTTGTGTATTTAAGCCTTTCTTATTTCTTGAGAAAGGCTTGTATTGCTATATACTTTCCTCTTAAGACTGCCTTTGTTGTATCCCAAAGGTTTTGGAACAGTTATGTTTCGATTTTCAAGGATTGATTTTTAAAAAAGAATATTAAAAGCCTAATACTCTCAGTGAAGTTGTAAAACATATGCACATTTTATCACTTTCCTGGTTTAACTGTCAAACTTTTTGAGTCTCACGAGGTAAAGTACCATTAAACAAAATAGATCATTGTATGGAAATAATGTTAAGGCCTAAGTAAAGTTAAAAGCTGAGAATTGACTATATTTGGCTTTTAGTTTCCTCAGTCCTTCTTAATTACCAAATAAATTGTCTTATTTTCATCTAACTTGACCTCTTCCTTTCTTATTGGAACACTTTCCTGTTTTAAATTGTGTAATGCTTTATCTTGGCTTTATTTCTACTCCTGGACAACTCTCAGTGTTCTTCTTATAAACTTTTCTTCTACTGGATCCTTATTGTTAATTGTCCATGGTTTTCTCGTCTGTCCTACATTTCATTCATTTTTCTTTTTCTCACTAGTTGTTTTATATAGGTTCTCTGAGAGTTTTAGTGAGGGCTAGGAGGTTTTCAGATTTTGAGCTGCTTTATATTTGGTGTTGTCTACCCATCTCAGGCTTGATTTTTTTTTTTAAACCCAGGGATTGATAGATTTTATCTAATACCAACCTTTGAGAGTAGGTTTCAACTTTTCCCCATATATAAATTTTCTGCTTGAGGTATTTTGAGTCTAAAGGCCTCCCTTTTACAGAGTCTGGTATCAGGTACTCACATGATTTTAACTTTTACTTAATATTTTGTTTTATGAATTCATTGGACTGTCTTCTAACTAATAGAATACATGCTGGTATTGTGTACTTGCAGCACCCTAAGAGCTTTAAAGATGTTGATTATTTAGATCTCACAAGAACACCATAAGTTAGTACTATTATCATCTCTATTTTATGGTCGAGGAATGAAGTTCAGAGAGTTTGAATACATTATCCAGGGCTACCCACATCAAGTAGTGGAGCCGGGCTTTGAACTCAGGTAGTCTAACTTCAGAACCGTGCTTCTAAATATATATATTATATATATATATATATATATATATATATTATATATATATTTAGAAGCACGGTTCTGAAGTTAGACTACCTGAGTTCAAAGCCCGGCTCCACTACTTGATGTGGGTAGCCCTGGATAATGTATTCAAACTCTCTGAACTTCATTCCTCGACCATAAAATAGAGATGATAATAGTACTAACTTATGGTGTTCTTGTGAGATCTAAATAATCAACATCTTTAAAGCTCTTAGGGTGCTGCAAGTACACAATACCAGCATGTATTCTATTAGTTAGAAGACAGTCCAATGAATTCATAAAACAAAATATTAAGTAAAAGTTAAAATCATGTGAGTACCTGATACCAGACTCTGTAAAAGGGAGGCCTTTAGACTCAAAATACCTCAAGCAGAAAATTTATATATGGGGAAAAGTTGAAACCTACTCTCAAAGGTTGGTATTAGATAAAATCTATCAATCCCTGGGTTTAAAAAAAAAAATCAAGCCTGAGATGGGTAGACAACACCAAATATAAAGCAGCTCAAAATCTGAAAACCTCCTAGCCCTCACTAAAACTCTCAGAGAACCTATATAAAACAACTAGTGAGAAAAAGAAAAATGAATGAAATGTAGGACAGACGAGAAAACCATGGACAATTAACAATAAGGATCCAGTAGAAGAAAAGTTTATAAGAAGAACACTGAGAGTTGTCCAGGAGTAGAAATAAAGCCAAGATAAAGCATTACACAATTTAAAACAGGAAAGTGTTCCAAAAAGAAAGGAAGAGGTCAAGTTAGATGAAAATAAGACAATTTATTTGGTAATTAAGAAGGACTGAGGAAACTAAAAGCCAAATATAGTCAATTCTCAGCTTTTAACTTTACTTAGGCCTTAACATTATTTCCATACAATGATTTATTTTGTTTAATGGTACTTTACCTCGTGAGACTCAAAAAGTTTGACAGTTAAACCAGGAAAGTGATAAAATGTGCATATGTTTTACAACTTCACTGAGAGTATTAGGCTTTTAATATTCTTTTTTAAAAATCAATCCTTGAAAATCGAAACATAACTGTTCCAAAACCTTTGGGATACAACAAAGGCAGTCTTAAGAGGAAAGTATATAGCAATACAAGCCTTTCTCAAGAAATAAGAAAGGCTTAAATACACAACCTAAACTTAAACCTAAAGGGGCTAGAGAAAGAAAAGCAAATAAAGCCTAAAGCAGGAGAAGAGAATAGTAAAGATAAGAGCAGAAATCAATGAAATAGAAACCAAATGAAAAGTAGAACAGATGGACAAAACAAGTAGCTGGATCTCTGAAAGAATTAATAAGATTGATACACCTCTGGCCAGACTTATCAAAAAGAAAAGAGAAAGGACCCAAATAAATAAATTCATGAATGAAAGAGGAAAGAACACAACCAACACTGAAGAAATACAAACAATTTATAAGAACATATTATGAGCAGCTACATGCCAACAAATTAGGCAATCTGGAAGAAATGGATGCATTCCTAGAGACTTACAAGTTACCAAAACTGAACCAGGAAGAAATAGAAAACCTGAACAGACCCATGACCAGCAAGGAAATTGAAGCAGTAAGCAAAAATGTCCCAACAAACAAGAGCCCAGAGCTGGATGGCTTCCCAGGAGAATTCTAGCAAACATTTAAAGAAGAATTAATACCCGTTCTTCTGAAGCTGCTTCAAAAAAATATAAATGGAAGGAAAACTTCTTAACTCTATGAGGACAGCATTACCTTGATCCCAAAACCAGACAAAGACCCTCTCAAAAAGGAGATTTACAGACCAATGTCCCTGATGAACAGGGATGCAAAAACTCTTACCAAGATACTAGCCAACAGGATCCAATAGTACATAAAAGGATTTTCCACCACAACCAAGTGGGATTTATTCCTGGGATGCAAGCGTGGTTCAACATCTACAAATCAATGTGATACACTTAATGAAAGAAAGGACAAGGACCATATGATCCTCTCAATAGATGCAGAAAAAGCATTTGACGAAGTACAGCATCCTTTCTTGATTAAAACTCTTCAAAGTGTAGGGATAGAGGGAACATACCTCAATAGCATAAAAGCTATCTATGAAAAGCCCACAGTGAGTATCATTCTCAACCGGGGCAAACTGAAAGCTTTTCCTCTAAGGTCAGGAACACGGCATGGATGTCCACTTTCACCACTGCTGTTCAACATAGTACTAGAAGTCCTAGCCTCAGCAATCAGACAAAAAAAAAAGAGAGAGAGAGAGAGAGAGAGAGAGAGAAAGAAAGAAAGAAAGAAAGAAAGAAAGAAAGAGCATCCAAATCAGCAAAGAAGTAGTCAAACTCTCACTCTTTTTAGATGACATGATATTCTACGTGGAAAACCCAAAAGACTCCTCCACAAAATTGCTAGAACTCATACAGGAATTCAGTAACATGGCAGGATATAAAATCAATGCACAGAAATCAGTTGCACTTTTATACACTAACAATAGACAGAGAAAGAGATATTAAAGAGTTGATCCCATTTATAATGGCACCAAAAACCATAAGATACCTAGGAATAAACCTAACCAAAGAGATAAAGAATCTATATTCTGAAAACTATAGAACACTCATGAAAGAAACTGATGAAGACCCAAAGAAATGAAAAAATGTTCCATGCTGATGGATTGGAAGAAGAAATATTGTTAAAAAGTCTATGCTACCCAGAGCAATCTATACATTCAATGCAATCCCTATCAAAATACCACTGACATTTTTCTCAGAGCTGTAACAAATAGTCCTAAAATCTGTATGGAACCAGAAAAGACCCTGAATAGCCAAAGGAATGTTGAAAAAGAAAACCAAAGGTGGTGGCATCACGATACCAGACTCCAAGCTCTATTACACAGCTGTAATCATCAAGACAGTCTGGTACTGGCACAAAAACAGACACACACATCGATGAAACAGAATAGAAAACCCAGAAATGGACCCTCAACTCTATGGTCAACTAAGCTTCAACAAAGCAGGAAAGAATATCCAATGAAAAAAAGAGTCTTCAACAAATGGTGCTGGGATAATTGCACACCCACATGCAGAAGAATGAAACTGGACCATTTCCTTACACCACACACAAAAATAGACTCAGAATGGATGAAAGACCTAAATGTGAGACAAGAATCCATCAAAATCCTAGAGAAGAACACATACAGCAACCTCTTTGACCTCAGATGCAGCAACTTCTTGCTAGACATGTCTCCAAAGTCAAGGGAAACAAAAGCAAAAATGAACTACTGTGACTTCATTAAGATAAAAAGCTTTTGCAGAGAAAGGAAACAGTCAACAAAACCAAAAGACAACCAACAGAATGGGAGAAGATATTTGCAAATGTCTTATCAGATAAAGGGCTAGTGTCTAAAATCTGTAAAGAACTTATCAGACTCAACACTCAAAGAACAAATAATCCAATCAAGAAATGGACAGAAGACATGAACAGACATTTCTCCAAAGACGACATCCAAATGGTGAACAGATACATGAAAAAGTGGTCCACATTACTCGGCATCAGGGAAATACAAATCAAAACCACAATGAGATACCACCTCACACCTGTCAGAATGGCTAAAACTAACCATTCAGGAAACAACAGATATTGGCAAGGATGCAGAAAAAAGGGTCCCTTCTTACACTGTTGGTGGGACTATAACCTGAAGCAGCCACTCTAGAAAACAGTATGGAGGTTCCTCAAAAAGTTGAAAATAGAGCTACCCTATGACCCAGGAAATGCACTACTGGGAATTTACCCCAAAGACACAAATGTAGTGATCTGAAGGGACACCTGCACTTCAATGTTTATAGCAGCAATGTCCACAATAGCCAAACCAGGGAAAGAGCTCAGATACCCACTGACACATGAATGGATAAAGAAGATGTGGTATATAAAATGGAATACTACTCAGCCTTCAAAAAATGAAATCTTGCCATTTGGAACAATGTGGATGGAACTAGAGGGCATTAGGCTAAGCGAAATAAGCCATCAGAGAAAGACAATTATCCAATGATCTCACTCATATGTTCAATTTAAGAAACAAAACAGGATCATAGGGGAAGAGAGGAAAAAATAAAAGATGAAATCAGAGAGGGAGGTAAACCATAAGAGACTTAATCATAGGAAACAAATTGAGAGCTGCTGGAAGGGAGGGGGTGGGGGATGGGGTAACTGGGTGATGGACGCTAAGGACAGCACGTGATGTAATGAGCACTGGGTTTTATATAAGACTGACTAATCACTGACTTCTACCTCTGAAACTTGTAATACATTATATGTTAATTAATTGAATTTAAATTAAAAAAAAAGATTGCTTGCAGAATGTGAACCCCTCAGCCAGAATTGAAGAAACACATGATTATCTCTTTTAAATGAATATATATATATATCTTTTAAATGAATATATATATATATATATATATATATATAGTCCTTGAAGCATTTCAATTTCCTAGGATATTCTCAGAATATTTGTACTTCTATTCCTTTTGCTAAGCTCATCCAATCTTGTCCTATTAATTTCTACCTTATGTGCCTTTATTTGCACCCTTCTATTAACCTGTAAGATTCTCTAATCAATCATATCATTCCTCCAAAGCCTAGATCAAGACTCACCTTCTGTAAAATTCGTTCTTTAAACACTCAATATAATAGCTGTTTAGTAAATGTGTGCTAAATTATATAAATAAAAAAATTTAAAGATTATTTTAATGAATAAACAAAGCCATAAGTGAGACAAAAATGTTAAATACAACGTATTCATTTAAACTAACCTACGAAATCATTAAAAAAAAAATCCAAAAGAGGCAAAGAAAACACAAAAGAGGAACAAAGAACAGATGGAAGAAATAGAAAGTAGATGGTAAGATGGTAAATTTATATACAACCACATGGATAATTACATTAACTATAAATGGTCTAATTACCCTAGTTAAAAAGGAAAAACTGTCAGACTGGATTTAAAAAAAAAAAATGGAGACCCAACTATATGCTCACTACAAGAAACCTACATTAAATAGAAAGACACAAATAGATAAAAAGTAAAAGGGCAGAAAAACCATACTGAAACTAATCAAAAGAAACCTGAATAACCATACTAACACTAGATAAAGTACATTTCAGAGCAAAAAATATTCAGAGCAAGGGATAGAGAAAATCATTTCATGATGATAACCCAATTTATTAAGAAGACATTACAATCCTAAATGGTTTTTGCATCTAATAACAGAACTTCAAAATACATGAAGCAAAAACTGTTACAACTGCAAAGAGAAATAGACTTTTCTACCTATACCTGAGGATTTGACACCCCTCACTCAGTAATCAATAGAACAAGTAAAGAGAAAATTATAAGGGCATATAAGGTCTCAATAATACTATTAACCAACTTAAATAACTAACATTTATAGAACACTCTACCCAATAGCAGTTGAATGCATATTCTTTTCAAATAAACACATGACATGTACCAAAATATACCAGATTGTATGTCATAAGACAAATCTCAATGATTCAAAATATGTTCTCTGACTCCAGTGGAATTAAATTAAATATCATTAACAGAAGAGTATCTGGAAACCCCACAAATATTGGAAACTAAACAACATGTAGATGAAAGAAGATCTCAAAAAGAAAGCTGGAGATATTTTGAACTGAAAAAGAAAAAAACACAATATATCAAAACTTCTGGGATGCAACTAAAGCAGTACCTAAAGGAATACTTATAGCATTAAAATGTCAATATTAGATCAGAAGGAAGGTCTCAAATTGCTGACCTCAGCTTTCACCTTAAGAAACAAACAAAGGAACATATTAAGCCTTAAGTAAGTAAATATTAAAGAACAGCAGAAACCAAAGGAAACAGAAAATAGAATAATAGAGAAAATCATGAAAACAAAACCTGGTTCTTTAAAAAAAAAACTACAAAATTGATAAATCTACAGCTAAACTGCTCTAGAAGACACAAATTACCAATATCAGAAAGAGAGATAACATCACTACATATTCTAAAGATACAAAACAAGTAGTAGGAGAGTATTATTAATGACTTTATACCAAGAAATCAGAAAATTAGATGAAATGGACAAGTTTCTTAAAAAACACAAATTACCAAAACTCACTCGAAAAGAAATTAATAGCCTGAATAGTCCAAAATCTATTAAAGAAATCAAATTCGAACTTTTAGTTAAAAACATTCTCCACAAAACGAAACCTCCAGGTCCATATGGCTTCAACAGAAATTCTGCCAACCATTTACCAATTCTACAAAAATGGTTGCAAAATATTTAAGAGACACAAATAATGCCTAACATTCTATGAGATTACCATTCTGTGAGAAAAGACAAAGATATATGACAAAAGAGAACTACAAATCAATATGTCACTCATCAACATAGATACAAAATCCTCAATAAAATTTTAGCAAGTTGAACCCAACAATATATAAAAAGGGTACTATATCATAATGAAATATAGTTTATCTCAGGAACACAGGTTTGTTTTAACATTCATTATATATCTTATTAAAAGACTATAAAAGAAAAGTCATATGATTATGTCAATAAATGCAGAAATAGAACTTTCCAAAATCCAGCATCAATTCCTAAAACTGTTGAACTGGGAATAGAAGAAAACTTCATCAACCTGGTAAAAGTCATCTACAAAAAACTTACAGCTAACATCACATTTAATGATGAAAGACTGAATACTTTGCCCTTAAGATCAAGAACAAGGCAAGGATGTCTGTTCACACAACTTCTATTCAACCTTATAACTGAAGCCTCTCTGCTCCTCTTCATTTGATAGACAGCTGCATCCTTTTCTGCATCATCCCTGAGACACAATGATGAAGATCAGAGTACATGTATTTGTCCCTATTGGGCACCTGGTCACCAGAGCTCCTTTTAACTCTGACAAAGTAAACACTGTCACCAGAATTGACCCCCTCACTGATCTCAAATACCTAGTCTATGTATTCCAGTATGATTCCACCCATGACAAGTTCAACAGCACAATCAAGGTTGAGAGTGGGAAGCTTGGCATCAATGAAAAGCCCATCTTTATCTTTCAGGAACTAGATAGCACCAACATCACAATGGCGTAAGGCTGGTGCTGAATACAGTATGGAGTCCACTGGTATCTTTGCTACCTTGAAGAAGGTTGAAGTTCATTTAAGACTTAGAGACAAAAGGATCATCATCTCTGCCCTTTCTGCTGATGCCCCCATGTTTAGAGTGGGCATGAACCATGATAACAACTCCCTTAAGATTGTCATCAACACTGCCTCCTCCACCACCAACTACATGGTCTCCCTGGTCAAGTTCATCCATGACAACTTTAGCATCACTGAGGAACTCATGAGTATAGTCCATGCCATAACTGCCACCCAGAACACTTACTGTGGATGGCCTCTCTGCAAAACTGTAGCACGGGTTGCCTAGAACATCATCCCTGCATCTACTGGCACTGCCAAGGCTGTGGGCAAGATCATCCTTAAGCTGAATGGGAGACTCAATCACATGGTCTTCTCCTTCCCCACTACCAAAGTGATGGTCATAAATCTGACTTGTTATTTAGAAAAAAATGTCAAATATGATAACACAAAGAAGGTGGTGAAGCAGGCATGAGAAGGCCCCCTAAAGGATATCCTCGGTTACTCTGAGGACCAGGTTGTCTCCTGTGACTTTAACAATAACATCCACTCCTCCACCTTCAAAGCTGGGGATGGCACTGCCCTCAAAGACCACTTTGTCAAGCTCATTTCCTAGTATGACAATGAATTTGGCTACAGCAACAGGTCAGTGGACCTTATGGTTTATATGGCCTACCAGGAGTATGTGCCCCCTGCACCAACAGCCCCAGCAAGAACACGAGAAAAAGAGAAAGGCCCTCTGCTGCTGGGTAGTCCTTGACCCAACTCAATCCCCCAACACACCAAGAACCTCCCATCCTCAACAGATTCCATCCCAGACCCCCTGAAGAAGGGGAGACCCTTAGGAAACCTAATTATGTCATGTATCACCATTAAGTACACTGTACCCAGCCCTAACACCCCCAAGAAATATACCAGAGGCTCTGAACAAAGTAGTGGCTAGAAAAGCAGTTACAAGAAAAATAAAAAGCATCAAGATTGTAAAGAAAGAAGAAAATCTCTTTATTTGAAAATAACAATCATGTATATAGAAAACCCTAAGTAACCTACAAAAAAAAAGCTACTAAAATTTAAAATTGTGTTTAATTAGGGAAATTGTGTGAAAAGTACAGGGAACTCTCTGACCTACCTTTGCAATACTTCTATAAATATAAAATTATTCAAGACAAAACATTTTAAAAAAGAAAAGCTTGCTCCAATAAACATTCAACCAAATGAAGTATGTTTAGCAAGGCTGCAAGATACACTTCAATAGACAGATAGCAACTGTATTTCTATATGCTAACAAAGAACAATCAGAAATCAAAGTTTTGTTTAAAAAATACCATTTACATGAGTACTGGGTATTGTATAGAACTGCTGCTGAATCACTGTCCAGGATAGTGTATCCTAACAGTTCATTGCCTGGAGAGGAACTGTCATCTTCCTTCTACCATTCACTTGCCCAAGTACTGGAAAATCCTGTGGAAGGATTCTGATTGGCTTGGATGGTATGCCCAACCCTATGGCCAAGAGGGTAGGTTGCCTAGATTGGCAGCCTCTACTAGGACCATTTTCTTGGATTATTTCCCAAAGGGTAGAAGAGTGCTGTGCAAAGCAACAAATGTTCCCTAGTCCACTTCTTTTTTCTCATTAAATACTCAATAAATATTTGTTAAGCAAATGATATTGTCAACATAAAAATACTATTTACAATAGCATGTAAAATATGAAATACTTAGGAATAAATTTGACAAAAGATGTGTAAACATGTATACTGAGAGAAGTTAGAGGACCTAAACAAATGATGAGATAATATCAAGTTCATAAATCAGAAGACTCAATATTGTTATAATGTTAATTTTCTACAAATTGATCTTGAGATTCAATGTAATTCAATCAAATTCCCAGCAAGCTTGTTTTGTAGAAACCAACCGATTTTAAAATTCATGTGTAAATACAAAGGACCTCAACTCGCCAAAGCAACTTTGAAAAAGAACAAAGTTGGAAACTTATACTACCTGATTTTAAGACTATGATGAAGCTATACAGTAAACAAGACAGATGGTACAGTATTAAAGATAAATCAATGGAACAGAATGGAGGAATAGAGAGTATATTTAGACCTATACATACTTTCGATTGATTTTTGACAAAGGCACAATGGCAATTCATTAAAGAATTCAAAAAATTGTGCTGAAACAAACGGATATCCTTAGGCCAAAATAAATTAACTTTAAAAAATTAACTTTTGGGGCACCTGGGTGGCACAGCGGTTAAGCGTCTGCCTTCAGCTCAGGGCGTGATCCCGGAGTTATGGGATCGAGCCCCACATCAGGCTCCTCCGCTAGGAGCCTGCTTCTTCCCTCCCACTTCCCCTGCTTGTGTTCCCTCTCTCGCTGGCTGTCTCTATCTCTGTCAAATAAATAAAAATAAAATCTTTAAAAAAAATTAACTTTAAAAGGAATCCTATATTTAAAAGCAAAACTTAAAAACATAGAACTTCTATGAGAAAATTTTGTGCCCTTAGGTTAAGCAAAGATTTCTTGATAGGACACCAAAATGTCCTACACAAGAAAATCAGACAAACTAAAACTTCATCAAAATTAAGAGTTTCTGCTCTTCAAAGACACCATTAAGAGAATAAAAGGAAATGAACTGAGAGAAAGCATTTGCAAATCACATTTCCCATATATTCTTTAATCCAGATAAGAAATCCTAAAATACACTAATAAGAAAATCAACAACCTAATGAGAAAAAAAGTGGGCAAAAGATCTGAAGCAGATACTACAACAGAAATATGCAGATGGCAAGTAAAAACATGAAAAGATGCGCGAAATCATTTGTCTCTAGAGAAATGAAAATTGAAAGCATGAAATACTAGTCATATCTATTAGAATGGCCATGATAAAAAGGACTTCACATATCAATGTTGACAGAGATTTAAATCAACTACAACTCTCACACACTGCAGGCAGGCACATAAAATAGTACAACCACTCAGGGAAACAATTCAGCAGTTTCTTAAAAAGTTAAACATATAACTATTATACAATCAACAATTCCATTCTAGGTATTTAGTCAAGAGAAATGACAGCATATTTCCACACAAAGACTTATACACAAATATTCATAAAGCTTTATTTACAATAATCTAAAACTGAAATAACTCAAATGTTCATTAACAAGTGAATGGGTAAATAAATTGTGACATACCCATACAATGGAACACTACTGAAATAAGCAACAACATTGCCTGAAAATCTAAATCAGTTAGATTCACAGATCCCCTCCTCTTCTTGGAACAGGAGAATGGGAGATTTATTCTCTGGAATGGATAAAACTCATGGTCCTGGACTACAAAATAACAGGCAAATTTGAGGGAAGGGATACAAAATGGTATGAGGTAGTCATTAAAACATTTTTTCAGGACTATTTATTGAATGATTTTTCCTTTTCTTTCATCTTTCAAATATCAACTTTTTTCTTATAGTAAATTCTTACATGCATTGCTCATCTATTTCTAGGTGTTTCCCTGTATTCATTGATTTCTCTATCCTGGCACCAGAATCATAGGTTTTTAGTATTATTTATAATTGGTGGTACATAGATCCTCTTACTGCTTCTTGTTTCACAATTTTTTTCTGCAAATTCCTCTAGATGCCTATGAAATAAGAGTACTAATATGAAGACTACAGATACAAAACCAGTTACCATATAATTTTAATACTATAAAAGAGAAAGCTCATGAATGCTCATCAAAAGGGCAAAAATTAATTAAGATTCACCTACACCATGGAATATCAACTAACAAAGTATTAACCTTGAGAGTTAACCAAACATATTAAGTGAAAAAAGCAAAGCACAGAATATTGTGTGGTAATGTCCTAAATATTTTATATGTATTATTAACTCATTTATATCCACACATTATTGTTTCCATTGTATAAGATTTGCAGTAACATAGAAAAATGTATGCAAAAATACAAAATTCACCTCTGAATTATTTGAAGAGTCAAAATTATTATGTATTCACTTTCAAAGAAAAACAAAAAGACTATAAAAACAAGGAGAGAAAACATACATTTACTCCAGACTGTGAAGACCCTTATAACATGTCAAGAAGCTTAGTCTTTATTCTGCAAGCAACCTGGAATTAAGAAGTATTATCAGAAAGATACTAAGCAGCAGAAAGATATTCAGATCAGTGTTTTAGAATGAAAGTTCTTGTAACATTTGGAAGGTGAACAGAGTGAACGAATTGGTGACAGGGAGTAAGGCTAATAAGTCAAGGGAAGGAACAAAGAAATCTAACTAATGGAGATACAGTGGTGGAAAGAGAACAGGGAGGAAATTCAAATAGATGTATCTAAAATAAAACCTATGGGAGAAGGTATGCATATGACAGGATAAGAGCAAAAGAATGAAGTTTCTACCATGAATGAAATGCATGGATGATGAGATATTTCCATTAGAGAGAACTGCAAGGGAGTGGTGTCTTTTGGGGAAAGCCAAGCTTCAGTTAAGCTTAACTAAAACACGATATTGCTCAGGAATACACATTCAGCAAAGGATGGAAAAGAAATGAGAAAATACTGTAAATTAGCTCAAACTATTTCTAAAATTTCCTGCACGTTATGAAACCTTATAAAGAGTTAATAAGCGGGGCATGTGGGTGGCTTGGCAGGTTAACCATACAATTCTTTTTTTATATATATATTATGTTAATCACCATACAGTACATCTCCAGATTCCGATGTAAAGTTTGATGCTTCATTAGTTGCGT
>NC_048232.1:69269685-69275098 GCF_002007445.2 Ailuropoda melanoleuca
TTCCTGGGATAGCATACCTTAAATATTCTGAAAAACTTAATAATCTTTTAAATACAAAGATGAAAAGGAAAAGTAATAGAATTCCTCAGAGCCTAGGGGAGGGAAGTTGGAACAGAATCTATGAACCTGGGGCTTAGGGTTTAGGAAACTGTTCCAGGGAATCTGCCAATCCCAGCAGACTAATGCCTGGGCTTTAGCCAGCTACTCAAGGAGAAAGTGGGAGAAGGAAAGGAGACAAAGAAGCCCAAGAAATCTGAGAAGATAGATCAAGACCCCTGCAAAAATCTAAAACTCCTAGGGGCACCTGGCTGGCTCATTAGGTACAGCATGTGACTCTTGATCTTAGGATGATGAGTTCTAGCCCCATGATGAATGTAGACATTACTTCAAAAAAAAAAATCTAAAACTCCCAAAAAACATCCTCAGTAAAAAATAAATAACAATAAAAACTAAAAAAAAACCTAATTAAATAAATAAAAATTAAATGTGTTGCACAGAGGGAGAAATTAAAAATGTCTATCTAGATCTTAGTTCTAAGTGGAGTAGAGTAGCAGAAATAACAAACCCCTTAAAAATTTCTAACCATAGTTCTGCCTTCACATATTCTTGGGGCCAAAATTACACAATCTCTGTGCTCCCCCCCAACCCTCACTTCCTGAGCCAAAAATGTAGAAGGAAGTGATGTTAGGTTTGTAGTATCAAGGCAAATATAATGCTTAGCGGAAGCGGATCTAAATCCCTGTGGAAAAAGTACACTTTAAACTTGGGTCCCTAAGAATTCTAACAGATCAAGCTCTAAGAAACACAAATTTAAAATCAGAAAGCACTGAACATGAAAGAAAATAAGCCATGAGAAAGAATTCATAGAAACAAACAAGAATAAAACCTATTACAACTTCACATGTCATATGATGATCAGCTACAGAATATAAAATACATATATACATATGATCAATAAGATGAAAGAACAAAAAGAGAATATCAAATATAACTAAAGAAGAGGAGAATCAAAATTGGCCAGATTTGAAAATGAACTACACAGCACCTCTAGAAATGGGAAACGTAATATTTTAAATGGAAAAGCTTAATAACAGGTAAGATAGAGCTAGAAAAGCAAGTATTGAACTGGATGGTGGAGTTTTTTTAAGTACATAATGCAATTTAAAGAAACAAGAGATGGAAAATGTGAAAGACAGGACAGATAAGACTCAACATATGTCTAATCAGAGTTCTAGAAGGAGAAAATGGAGATAAGTAATTCAATGGCTAAAAACTTTCCCAGACTGATGAGATACTAATATTCAATTCTAGTAATACCTGCAAGATAAGTGAGAAGAATACATTGTGAACATATAACAGTGAAACTACAGAACACCTAAGATAAAGAGAATATCTTTAAAACATCCCAAGAGAAAAAAACTAATTGTCTAAAAATAATTAATAATTAGATCAACAGCTGACTTCTCAACAAAAACAATAAAGCCGGAAGAAAGTACCTTCATGTGTCAAAAGAAAATAACACCACTCTAGCATTCTATATCCAGCCAAACTACCTTCTAAGAATGAAAGCGAAATAAAAACATTTTCAGACAGACTAAATAATAAGTGTTTACTACAGATCCTTACTGAAAAAACTTCCATTAGATTTAATTCAGGAAGAAGGACCTGAGGTACAAAAAGTAATGTTAAATAAAGAGAATGATTAAGAGAAGGCTAAGTCTAAACACACTATTTAAAAATATACCAATAATGTTTACTTTTTTGTACTAATTTGGTTTCCTAGATACTCTGATACAAAAGAGTGGGCACTTTAGACACTGAAATGGACTATTCTAGGAAATGAAATTATATAATCTTCACCATAAATAAACAATTCTAGAGGAAACAGATGTAGAAGACCTGGGTCCCAGTAGGAGTTTGGCTTTCAGTTGCTATACAACTTTGTTTCATATCTCTGAAAATTCATATATCCTTGTAAATAAAGAAAACATTAAAAGCTTGGTAGGGTTATTGGGAGGGTTAAATAAGATAAACAACAAATAAGACTCAAAAAGTATTTTATTAACTTATAAAATGAAAAATACTGTCATTATTGCTGCTAAAAAACAATTAGAAAGCTTATTTTTTAAAAACTTCAATGTTAATATTTTAAAATTATATACATATATATATGTAAGTGTGTATGGTGTGTGTGTGTATACATAGATAATCTCCTTTACGTTATTCCAAGAAAAAAATGTTAAATAGAGCTAGTATTTTTATACAGTAGATAAGGAGACACTGGATCCTTAAATAAAACTAGAAAAGGTTAGCAGATGATAAACATATTTTTAGCCTGGTGGATGTAATTAGCTTATTAGTAAGAGAACATGAGGATGGAATGGATTGTTCTCATAAATTTAAGGTAAACAGTGGTATCAGGAACCATTTCTTGCTATCACAGTATTATCATAAATAGTACAGAATTTAAAGAATTTAAATGTCAAATCTATGGACTTCTTATCAAAATACAGGTTAACTCCATAATATCCTCCAGTTTATTACACCCTACCTTGAGTCTGTCTATCAGGTCTCTACCCCAAGTCCATAATCCATAACTGGCCAAATCTTGAAACACTGTATTCTCATAAAATAATATTTAGTCCAAAATATTCAACAAGCAAATTGAATGTATACAAAGAAATAACACTAAAATAGGTGAACCCAAATCCCCTCAGACGCCAGGATTTTGGTCCTGCTTTTCTCATGGATCAAACTTCTCCATTTTTTGAATTAATCATTTAAAGTAAACATAATTTCGAAGATAGACAAAACAGTTACGCAGTTGATAATACAGTAACACTTCAAAATTTATCAGTAATGAGATATGAAGCACTCACATCTCCGCACTGCCAAGTAAAAAAGCACCCCTGAACCCCAGTTATAATGAAAACAGCTGAGAGAGAAGAAATGAAATGATATACACAGTAATGTTAATAGTTGAACTGCTGATGAAAGCAAAAGAAATTCTCTTATTGGTTGAAAATGTCTATTAAAGTCAAGTCTCACTAGCATCAAAGCTTTAAAAAAAAACAAGACAAGTGATAGGAAAGAGGGAGACCCTGTTTAAAAGCCCTGGGTTTTAACTTCCTTTTTGGTTTAGCCCTATGTATTTCTGTGGTTTCTGTGGAAGTTCAGTCATGCATATAAAGAGATCTTTGTTATACTTTATCCAGAATTTCAAGGTGCTTTAAAATGGTTTCTTGGGTTATGTATTCCACCAGACTGTCAAAACAACAGATAGAAAAGGGATGTAGCAATGTCAGACCTTGGCTGCACTGGATCCCCCTTCTGAATTTAACACCTCTAACATATTCCTCCTGAACTTGAAAAAGATAGTGACCAGATAAAGGAAGACGAATTCTTTATTAAAGGAGAAAACAGAACAAAGATGACAAGATATAAAGCAAGATTGTGGTGATGATCAGTAGAGAAAATACAGCACAGGTACTAGTGGAGATGAGAACTTTGAGAATCAAGACCTGTAACTATTATAAGAAATAAGAGCCAATGAATAAAGATAACCTCAATGGAGATTTTAAAAAAGCCAACTAGAATAGCATTTAACTCAGCAGCAACAACCCCAGGCATCCTGGCTAGTACCAATTAGCCCTATGGGCATCTCTTAGGATAAAAGATAAGAATATCCTAGTCTTTATAAACAAATACATGATTTCTGAACAAGCTGGGAGGCAACCATTCTTTTGTATCCTGCATTAGCTAGCCTATTGCTGGAGTATTATGTTCAACTGTAGGTAATAAACTTTTACAGGAACATTGACAGATTGGAACGTGCCCAGAAAAGAGGGTCCCAAATGACAAAAGACTTAGGAAAACATCATGTGAAGAACAGCTGAAAGTTGTAAGAAAGTTTAGATTGGAGGGAAAATGGCATAAGAGAAATATGTCTTCAAATAATTCAGAAATAACATTCCTCCTCTTCAAAAGAAGACCTCTCCTCCTATTCAACTAGGGATTCCCAGCCTCTGTCTTTACCTATCCTTTCCTCCTTCACTTCTGTCTCAGGGAAGCATCCATTCTCCTCCTTAAAACCAATCCTCTACAATCCTCTGCTCTTATCACTTCCTGCTTCTTCTTAAATTTCATGAAATACCTTCATCATTTCTCTTGCATCTTCAATTTCAGTCTCTTCACTGGATCCTTGCACCCTCCATAAAAATACAAACTCTTCCACAATCCAGCGATAAAACAACCAACCAAAAAAATTTCCTATGAACATGCTATGACTTCAAGACCGTATCCCACATCTTACCTTTCTTTACTCCACAATTTATACAGACATCTTCCCTTCCCTAGGAAAAATTTCTACCTATTTTGTTACTACCATATTCTCTGGCACATAGTAGGCAATGGCTGGCACAAAGCAGGCACTCCATAAGTACATGGTGAACGAATGAACTAATTACATGTTACTGTATTATCTTGGCACACCTCTTACCACTGCTTTCTTATAGACTTCTTTTTCCAGAAATTCTGAGTAATTTTTATTCAGCTTCTTTTCTCTATATATATTCTTTTTCTTATAAACCCATCTCTTTTCATGACCTTATCTCTCATTTCTCTGAGGCTACCACCATTTAAATGGCACATCCTAAGAGAGACCTCCCCATTCCTTCATTCAAAAATCACAGCAACCAGTGTATTTCCTTTATGGCACTATAACAATTTGTAATTTTTGTTTATGGTTTTATTTCCTGTTTTCCTTAATAGTCACTCAGCTCCATGAGGACAGGGAACAAACTTTTTTTTTTTATGTTTTTTTATTATATTATGTTGGTCACCATACAGTACATCCCTGGTTTCTGATGTAAAGTTCGATGCTTCATTAGTTGCGTATAACACCCAGTGCACCATGTAATACGTGCCCTCCTTACTACCCATCACCAGCCTATCCCATTCCCCTACCCCCCTCCCCTCTGAGGCCCTCAGCTTGTTTCTCAGAGTCCATAGTCTCTCATGCTTCATTCCCCCTTCTGATTACCCCCCCTTTCTTTATCCCTTTCTTCCCCTACCGATCTTCCTAATTCTTATGTTATATAGATGGGAGAAATCATATGATAATTGCCTTTCTCTGCTTGACTTATTTCACTTAGCATTATCTCCTCCAGTGCCGTCCATGTTGCAGCAAATGTTGAGAACTCGCTCTTTCTGATAGCTGAGTAATATTCCATTGTATATATGGACCACAACTTCTTAATCCAATTTATTGAAGGGACTGTCTTTTTTTCCATCGNCCATCGGATGTTTTTTCCTGCTTTATCAAAGATTATTTGCCCAAAGAGCGAGGGTCCATTTCTGGGTTCTCTATTCTGTTCCATTGGTCTATGTGTCTATTTTTGTGCCAGTACCATGC
>NC_048232.1:69275198-69315541 GCF_002007445.2 Ailuropoda melanoleuca
AAGAACTAGGATGATCGGTAGGGGAAGAAAGGGATAAAGAAAGGGGGGTAATCGGAAGGGGGAATGAAACACGAGAGACTATGGACTACTAGAAACAAACTGAGGGACTCAGAGGGGAGGGGGGTGGGGGATTGGGATAGACCGGTGATGGGTGTTAAGGAGGGCACGTATTGCATGGTGCACTGGGTGTTATACGCAACTAATGAAGCATCGAACTTTACATCGGAATCCAGGGATGTACTGTATGGTGACTAACATAATATAATAAAAAATCATTAAAAAAAAAAGAATGAATCTGGAAGCTTTCCTTCCTCCTTTATTTTGGGATAGGTTGAGAAGAACAGGTATTAATTCTCCTTTAAATGGTTGGTAGGCTCCTATACTGTTGATGGGAATACAGATTGGTGCAGCTAGTCTGAAAAACAGTATGGTAGTTCCTTAACAAGTTAAAAACAGAACTACCTTATGACCCAGTAATTGTACTACTAGGTATTTATCCAAAGGATACAGGCATAGTGATTCAAAGGGCACATGCACCCCAAAGTTTATAGCAGCACTATTAACAATAGCCAAAATGGAAAGAGCCCAAATGTCCATCAACTGATGAATGGATAAAGTAGTGGTGTACACACACACACACACACACAACACACACACACACACACACACACACACTGGAATATTACTCAGCCATCAAAAAGAATGAAATCTTGCTATTTGCACTATGTCAATGGAATTAGAGTATATTATGCTAAGTGAAATAAGTCAGAGAAAGACAAACACCATATGATTTCACTCATATAGAATTTAAGAAACAAAACAGATGAACATAGGGGAAGGAAAGGAAAAATAAAATAAGATAAATTCAGAGAGGGAGGCAAACCATAAGAGACTCTTAACTATAGAGAACAAACAGGGCTGCTGGAGGAGAGGTGAGTGGGGGGATGGGCTAAGTGGGTGATGGGCATTAAGGAGGGCATTTGTTGTGATGAGCACTGGGTGTTACATGTAAGTGATGAATCACAAGATTCTGCCCCTGAAACTAATACTACACTATATTGTTAAGTAACTTGAATTTACATATAGTCTTGAAGAAAAGAATAAATAAATAAATAAATAAATGAATGAATGAATGAATGAATGAATGTTTGGTAGAATTCACCTATGAAGTCAACCACCTGGCCCTGGACTTTGTTTGCTGGGATTTTTTTTTTTTTAAGATTTTATTTATTCATTTGGGGGCACCTGGGTGGCTCAGTTGTTGGGCATCTGCCTTCGGCTCAGGACATGATCCTGGAGTCCTGGGATCGAGGCCCACATCAGGTTCCTCCACTGGGAGCCTGCTTCTTCCTCTCCCACTCCCCCTGCTTTTGTTCCCTCTCTCGCTGGCTGTCTCTCTCTCTTTCAAATAAATAAATAAAATCTTTAAAAAAAAGAGAGAGAGAGAGAGAGAGCATGAGAGCACAAGTGGGGAAGCGGCAGAGGAAGAGGGAGAAGCTCCCCGATGAGTAGGAAGCCCAACATGGGACTCGATCCCAGGACCCTGGGATCATGACCTGAGCCTAAGGCAGGCGCTTAACCCACTGAGACACCCATGCTGGGAATTTTTAAATCGTTGGTCCAATTTCATTCCTGGTAATCGGTAAACAATCTGTACAAATTTTCCATTTCTTCCTGCTTCAGTTTTGGTAGGTTATGTGATTCTAGGACTTTATCCATTTTTTTTCTAGTTTGTCCAATTTGTTGGCATATAATTTTTCACGATATTCTCCTATAATCCTTTGTATTTTTGTGGTGTCAGTTGTTATTTCTCCACTTTCATTTGTGATTTTGTTTGAGTCCTTTTTTTTAATGAATCTCATTAAATGTTTATCAATTTTGTTGTTCTTTTCAAAGAACCAGCTCCTGGTTTCATAGATGTGTTCTTCTGGGGTTTTTTAGTCTATTTCATCCACTTCTGCTCTAATCTTTATTTTTCCCTTCCTTCTACTGGCTTGGGGTTTTGTTTGTTCTTCTTTTTCTAGCTCCTTTAGCTGTAAAATTAGGTTGTTCATTCAAGATTTTTCTTGCTTCTTAAGGTAGGCCTGTATTGACATAAAACTTCCCTCTGGAATCGCTTTTGTTGTATCCTAAACATTTGGGCCATTGTGTTTTCATTTTCATTTGTCTCCACATATTTTTTTTTTAATTTCCTCTTTGATTTCTTGGTCAGCCCATTCATTGTTTAGTAGCATGTTATTCAAGCTCCAGGTGTCTGTGTTCTTTCGAGATTTTTTCTTGTGGTTCATTTCTAGTTTCATAGCATTTTGGTCAGAAAGGATACATGGTATGACTTTGATCTTTTTTAATTTGTTGAGGCTTGTTTTGTAGCAGAACGTGTCATCTATTCTGGAGAATGTACCATATGCACTTGAAAAGAATGTGTATTCTGCTGTTTTAGGATAGAATTTTCTAAATATATTTGTTAGATCCATCTCGTCCAATGTCATTCAAAACCACTGTTTCCTTGTCAATATTCTGTTTGGATGATATATCCACTGATGTAAGTGAAGAGTTAAAGTCCCTATTATTATTGTATTACTAACAATTAAGATACTGATTCTGGTTCAACTTCATTTGTCCAAAGAACTTCTTGAGGAATTTTGTCTGACATATCTGCCTTGATACTACAAAAAAATATCTACACATGTATAAACTGAATGCATATAATAGAATCAAAATCTTTTTTTACCTTGATATTCTGAATACATTGCTCCACTATCTTCTAGCATCTGCTGTTATAATCAGGACGACCAAGGTCAATTTGATTCTCTCTCCCTTTTAAATACTACCTGCTTTTTCAGTCTGGATTCTTGTAATATGATTTTTGTCCCTAGGATTCAGAATTCCGCCAGGATATATCTAAGTGCAGGTCTTTTCCCTCCAACAGTTTTGGTTAGCACTTTCTGCACTTTCAATTTAAAGATTCAAATTTGTCTTCATCTTGGGGAAATGTTATTTTGGTTTTATTACTGTTTCCTCTATCTACTTATTCTCTCTTTCTAGAACATCTATGACTAGAATGTTAGATCCCCTGGATGTATCATATACACCTTTTTTTCCTCTAATTTCTCTGTGTTTTTTTCCCTGCCTTCTGAAACAACTATTTTAATCATATTTTTAATCACTGGTTTATTTTCCAAAAATGTCCATTTGTTGGACCTAGTGCACACACTGCATCAGAACAAGCCCAGCCGATCAGGATGATCACAGACGTCCAGCTCGCCATTTTCACCAACATGCTGGGCATGTCACTCTTCCTGCTTGTTGTTCTCTATCACTACGTGGCTGTCAACAATCCCAAGAAGCAGGAATGAAAGTGGCACTTTCTCTGCCTCAGGGTTCTAGGACACAGTCTGAGGCAAAATGGAGGGAAATCTTCACATTTCCCTTCATCACTTTACCCATCACAACATACAAATCAACTACACCTGGATTTTTCCAAACATTTATTTCCTCAAAGTCCTTAACCCTATGGAACAAGAAGCTATCACTGAGTAGGGTCCAGTACTGGGGCTTTCTTTTCTATTCCCTCTCCCCAGTCTAAAAATATAGATTTAAAAAAAAGAGTCTAATTCCGTGTCTGAGTTATTATTTTTATGAACTCTTTTTCTCTAATATTTATCTTAAGTCCCTATTAACTTGAAATTCCCATCTTCTTGCTATCGTCTTTATTTTAAATGTGTAACTTCAAAGTAAACCAAATTCTCTATCATCTAACTCAAATTTTTAATACACAAAACACATCAATGCTAGGTTTTTATAAATATAAAATAGCTATTTTTGTCTTCCTTTTTAATCCCTACAAAATAGTTGAAAGCATTTTACAATCCCAAACAGAAATACCACAATTACATTAAGTGACTCAAGGGACAGAGTTAATTTTGTATGAATAAATTTGCTTGATTGCTCTTTTTCAGTGAAGATTGTGTTAATGTGAAGTTCAAAACTGATAGCTCTATTTGCTTTTGACAAACACATATGGGCAAAATTCTTCTTACCTAGTTCAATATACTCTAAATCAGCTACAAATATAAACACTAGTCCAAGTTCTCCACAACTAAAAGAAATAAAAGACACCTGATAAAAATCCAAGAATAAGTATTTTGAAAATTAAAGAACATAAGAGATTCAATAATATGCTCTTCCTTTCCAGCTCCTTTCTGTTTGACTTTCCATAAAAATCTGTACTAATAAGATATCTACGTTTTCACTCTAACTATAAATTTTAGTTTTCCTGGACAACAGCCAAATATTCTGAGTAGCTGCTCTCCACCTCTATATTTTCCAGCTCCACTAACTAGTCCTACGTGGAACTAAACCGTTGTTTGTTCATTCGTTTGTTTTCCTGACCATTTGAAACTCTAGAAATCATCAGAATACAGATGGTCTTCTGTGTTAAAAAGAGTGAAACAAGTTGAGGAAAGTCTTAACATGTTCAGGAAATTCTTATCTAAAATACCTATTCAGAAGATTAAATGCCTCTTCTGCCACATACCCCAATCCCCAATCCTCTCCAGTTCAACTTTTCCGAATTAAGTTCTCCTCCCTCACCCTACCCCAACGTGATCACCATGATGAAATCAGGACATAAGTAAAAACATCCTAAGTATTACTATACCTACTATTCCATTTCACAAATCTAGTTACACTAATCAAGAAGGAGATACTAAAAATCTAAAGGAATTTCTTTAATCTTCAGAATTTAGAACATTGTATTATGATATCCTTGGAGTTATTTGGGCAAAAATACTTAGTAAGTTGAAAGGAGTGGAACACACTTTCTAAAGAGGTCACAAGGAAGTAAATAATAGGAACAATGACAATACTAATAATGCACTAACTCTCATAATGAAAGATGTTACTAAAACAGGGTAAAAGGCATACAGTTAGGGTAATAACATTTCACTACCAGTCCTACATACAAAAAAATCTTTTGCAAGACCACGTGACGTAATTATGCAGCCTGTGTCAAGGAATATAGTAATGGTTTTCCAAATTATGTTCTTCAGAACCTCTCAGGGATCTCACATAAAACAAGTTCACATTCTGGGACTATTCTGCTTCATTCAGATTGCTATCTCCTTCATTAACTTATGCATACAATAAATACTTAATAAACTGCTTATTCCATGCAGGTACTGTGGTTAACTAGCACCTTCTATGATCACACCTGTGAATATAAGGGAAATAATCCCTACCCTCAGGAAGCCTAGTCAAGGATACAAATATCAATCAAATAATCAGACAAGTAATTAATTAATGGCCATAGATAGAAACACTATAAAAGATAGGTATAGAGTGCTACAAAGACATATAACAGGGAATCTTCGGTGAGTTTTATCCATCTTACGAGTTTTCTCATAGTTTTTAGCTAAATAAAGGGTACCTGCTCCCAAGCCACCAAATAATGTAAGCTAACCAGGCTAACTTCTGGTGGCAATACCAAATCTAAACTCTGATGCCCTACTTTATCATGACACGATTCAAAAAAGCCACCAATTCAATCATTAAAGTATCTTAAGTAGCGATGCCTGGGCGGCTTAGTCATTAATCATCTGCCTTCAGCTCAGGTCATGTTCCCAGGGTCCTGGGATCGAGCCCTGCATCGAGCCCTACATGGAGCCCTGCATCAAGCCCCGCACTGGGCTCCCTGCTCGGTGGGGTGCCTGCTTCTCCCTCTCCCACTCTCTCTGCTTGTGTTGCCTCTCTCACTGTGTCTCTCTCTGTCAAATAAATAATTTTTTTTAAATTATCTTAAGCATCTCTAAGTACCAGGCACTATCTTAGATGCTTTAGGACTACAAAGGAACATTCACTTGAGAAATATCTCAAAATAGTTTACTGAATGTCTGATATGCTAGGCATTGAGACTGTTTCTATATAAGAATTAGTTTCCAGCATTTCTCAGAAAATTTATATTTTTTTGAATTCCAACTCCCCCCTCAAAAAAAAATCAGTCCAGAAATAAGGAAAATCAGAACTAAAAAAAGTATTATAATTCTGCTGTGAGAATTAAAGCTTAACAACATGGAGACATTACTGGTTGTAAGAACATACAGATGTCAAGCTGGCAACAAGAGCAGTAAGTGCTGACACAACACAAGGAGTAGAAGGTTAAGGTCAACATTTTTAGGAACCAGGGCAGGCAAACAGAAAAGAAAGAGGGTCACAATTGGTCAATTTTGTTTGTAACGGTTGTCAAGTTATGTGTGTGTTCATGGCCCTATTTGCTGCTAAGAGTAAATCACTCTTGAAAATAAAATAGGGGCGCCTGGGTGGCACAGCGGTTAAGCGTCTGCCTTCGGCTCAGGGCGTGATCCCGGCGTTAATGGGATCTAGCCCCACATCAGGCTCTTCCACTATGAGCCTGCTTCTTCCTCTCCCACTCCCCCTGCTTGTGTTCCCTCTCTCGCTGGCTGTCTCTATCTCTGTTGAATAAATAAATAAAATCTTAAAAAAAACAATAAAAGAAAATAAATATTAACATATGCATAAGATACCTTATTCAAATCCTATGAGTATATTTCAAGAAATAACAAGTTTTAGAAGCAAAGTAAGTCCTTACATTAGCAATTTGCCATGTGATTCTGTGTGGCCTATTAAGCTTTACTAGGTCTGAATGTTACTTAATTTGAAAAACCCACTAACCATTCAGTGGTGTTTGCTAGTGTTTGAATACACCGTGGAGGCTGTTCTTCTTTATAAATACTACTAAATTTATTATTTCTCATATAGTATATGAAATTTTAGATATTCATAATAATGAATATAACATATAAAGAGTGCTATATTTTAAGAACAACTTATGCTTTCAGAAATTCTCAAGAATTTCTAGGAATTAGGATTTCTTGTTCCTGAATCCCAAAGATTAATATTTATTGGGAATTTGAAAACACTATTTGGACTTCCTTCCTCTTTGGAGTTCTGAGTTTAGAAGACAAATACAAACATGGACATCAAAAAAAAGTGTTAGAGGTCTTATGATACAATTCTACAATGAAGACACAAAGGCAAAAAACACAGGACAAATCAGCCTGTAAAAGTTTGGAGAAGGCTTCATAAAAAAGGGAGATGAGTGCTTCATTTGTGTCCTAAAGACAAAACAAAAAACAAAAAACCCCTATTTTCCAGGTAGAGTAGAAGGACATATAAGGTTGCTGACAGTAATACATTCATAGGGAAGACTTTGTGCAAAGGCTAGGGTCATGAAAGTCTCTCAAGAATCTCAGGTCATCTACTGAGATGATCAAATATATATGTTAGAAAGAGTTCTCTGGAAAACACAAGGAGGATGGTTTCAAAAGTGTGTGTGACTGGGGATTAGTAGAGTAATCAGACTACCACAGTCATTAGGCACATTCCATGAACAATACAACTCTATGTATTGTTGAAGATCCATTCATATCTGATCGGTGTAGAGAGAAATTTGTAAGTAAGTAGAAATAGATGTATTAAGTTATAAATTGTAAAATAACAAATAATATTTTTAGAGAGAGAGAAGGATGATACTGATCTCTTCATATGTTCACATAATCACTTAAAGAAGAAAATCAATATTTTAAAAAAACCTTAGTATAGTAAATCAAGTTAAGAAGAGCAATTTCTTTAAAAAGAGGATCTAGTTACCCTGTCAATGACCCTCCTAAAGAATCTAAGGACACCTTATTCATTCTCTAAGTCTTGTTACCCCCCTGATTCAAATTAACCTAGAATTAAAAATACAGAATCAATAGAATTATTTTTAGTTGTCCATAAGAACCTAATTGTTTTCATTGCTATTTTTCTTTCAGATTATATTTAGGAAAGTCAATTTATTAGATGAACATCTATGAATTATAATCAGGCTAAAAGCTCTTATGCCTTCCTCCTCATCATCTCATTCTGTTGACAGTGTTATGCAGATTTTGTAAACAATTAAATCTGTTCACATGCAAATAATTTTGGTTTAATCATGAGCAACAATAAAGGAGTTCACACACTTCTTTTATATTCTTCATGCTCTACCCATGATCCTTTTAAAAGCATACTAATATATCCTATTATGTATTCCAAAGCTGTTACACATAAGTGAATGTTCTTTTCAAAAATTCTTTTGACATGTTACTGGAACAGCTCCAGAAAAAAATAAATAAATAATACTTTTGGGGAATTTAACTGAATCCTTTTTAGTAGCCAAATAAGAAGCTGGTGGAGGAGGGAAGCCAAAAATTAAAATAAATGCATTATTCATTTTTAACATAGGTTTTCTCTTATTCTTCATTATAACAGCTCTCGAAGTAATTTTACTGTTAACACTGAATTTTTGGAGTGGTGTTGTATAAATCATTTTTCCAAAGAAGGAAGCTAAAAAAATTTTCTGCTCACCATCAGTGCACAAAATTGAACAAGCGACAATCTTCACACACAATATGCTTCCAATGAGCATGCTCTTATGCATAAAAAAAGGAAACAAAGCATTTCAGGAGTGCATTTGTAAAAGGATATTTAAAAAAAAAACACACAAACAAAGCTTGAGAGTGGAAAAACATGAAAGGTTCTCCACAGTCAAAATCAGCACTAGACTGTTTTCGAAGGTACATTTAAAGCAGAACATCAACAATAAGAAAAAGCACAAAGGTAGACTTAAGACAGCTAAAGAACCCAGTTCATATGCTATAAAATATTTTTATTTTTATCTAACAGTCACCTAAACAAGGGTGCTATTCTGCCATGGCAAATATGTCCTAAAAATTGTTTCATATTTTCTATAATGCTAAGTAGTCTAGCTTGTTCATATGTATTGCTTAATGTAGCTAAATACTGAGTGCTCTTCAGTTATCAAAGATAGAAAGTTTAGGGATATGCTAGGATCTTTAATACAGGATAACAGATTAATCTCATGCACCGTTTTCACCTTCCCACTCAACATCCAAGTGCTACAGGCCATCCTATTTTTCTCTTATACCATCCCACCAAGAATTTTAACTGTAGCAGTAAGTGTGGAGAAGCAGAATCCCACAGGGGAGAAAGAGAGTGAAAAAGAGAAAATGTAAAGGTGGAGAAAATGACATAAGAAAAACTGGATTTATCTCCCTTAGCAGATGTCTCCAGAGAGCTCACCCAGTATTCCTAGACCAGATGGAAAGAACAGTATGGTACAGAATTCTCTATCCCTACACCCAGATGTCACAACGAATGGAGAGGCAAACCTTGTTAGGAACTAACACTTTCATGTGGACTGTGCTGTTCATTCACTCATTCATATATAGACTAACCTCTAGATAGTGGTTTTTCTTCTTTTTGATGCTTTTCTATGTGGGTGCCTCTCAAATTCCTTTATTAATCCCTGACCTCTCTCCAAAGCCCAATCATGTATTTCCAGGCCCTGACAATGATCTCCTTGGACCCTCTATCTCGACATCCCCAAAACCCAAACTCACTTTTCTTGATGCTGGGGAAAAAAGTTCTATCCCTTAATCTTCTCCATTTGGAAAAAAATCTCCAGGGGTTTCCCAATGACTGTTGAAAATATTTACAATCCTTTGACCTAATCACCAAGGATCTCATGATTCCACCTCAATCTAACTTACACTGCTGCTATGAACACTGGGATGCATGTGCCCCCTCTTTTCTGTATCTTTGGGGTAAATACCCAGTAGTGCAATCGCTGGGTCATAGGGTAGCTTAATTGTAATGTCCTGAGGAACCTCCATACTGTTTTCCTGCTGTTTAGACACCTAATGCTGCCCTGAGTCTGGCCTTGAGCCCTTTCTTTAATTCTGTGAACCACGCAGTAACTTCCCAATAAATTCCTCTTTCGATTCCTTAGCTAAAGTTGGTTTCTACTGCTGGCAACCTAAGAATCCCTGATGTGGAGCTGAAACCACCTTTGTGCCTGGTCTTCACAACTGAAAAATACAAATACTTCAAATGAAACTACTCTACCAAGATAGTTTTTACGGCCCTATCATAGAAGTACCAAGCCTATTTTTATCAAACATATAGAGGAGCATTTTTTTTTTTTTTGCTCACCTACTTTTCCTCACTTTTATCAGAATTAACTTTGTTCTCTGCCATATTTCCCCATTACTCAACTTTCTTCATATTTGAGCCAAGATTTATTGTATTAAGATTAACTACATTGATTTGTTTGCTTATTTGCTGTCCCAAGCAGTATTTATGTGGCTCACATTCTGGCTTAAATGTTGATTTTTTTCTTAGCATTTTTAACACCATTGTCCCTGATTCCAATGCCTTTTCCTAAAAATGTGGTATTGTGTTAAGAGTAAATTGTTTAAAAAAAAATAATTTATCAAAAAATTAATTGTTAAAGGTAAGACTCTAATACTTGCTCTCCCAGGTCTCTTCTATGAAATAAATTACCATAAGAAGATGTGAATTTGTGCCTATTTCTAATTAACAGAAGTTTAGGAATCTGAAAAATACAGCAATCACTTAATCTAAGCCTATCATTTTACAGATAAAGGAATTACGGTCTTCTTAGGCCATACTCCCTGATTTCTAGCATCACCACTGATTTTTGTTTTTACATTTCTTCTTTCATTCAAAGATGGTTCAAGGAAGAAGATAATAAACATATATGTTCAGTAATCCTTCTTCAACAAGAAAGGAAAAAAGAATCTGACATCCCTACTTAAGTCAGTGGCACCAGTAATCTCTCAGTAACTTAAAAGCCAAACCCTACATGTAGTTCTCTTCAACGCCTCCTTTCCTTAAATCCTTTACTCACCAAGATCACTGTAAAAATCAAATAAAAGCAATGTATGAGCTATAAAATGCTATATAAGTCAAAGGTCAATATTGCTATTATCTGTCCTTTCTCTTCCCATGCTACCAACCTAGTCAAAACCAATTTCACTTGTATCAGAATTAGAACAAAAACCAACAAATCTCCATTTCTTCCCCATTCTAACCCATCCTAGAGACAACTTTTGATATGAATCTCTTAATTCTCAAATTTTTAAGAAAGAAATGACACCAATAGTGCACTCTTTCACAGAACAGAAATATAGGAAACACTTGCAAATGTGTTTTTGAATGCCAGGATGACGATACCAAAACTGTATAAAGATATCTCAAGAAAGCAAAATCAAAGGTAAATCCTAACCCAGGAATATGAATGCAAAACTCCTAAATTTCCAGTATCAGGAAATCAAATCCTACAATAGATCAAAGGGATGATCAAGTTCAGTCTATTCTAGTAATGCAATATAATTTACTACATGAACAGCACGAGAAAGAAAAATTATATGATCATCTCAATAGATGCAGGAAAAGCTTTCTATAAAATTCAACACCAATTCATGATTTAAAAAAAAAAAAGAAACTAGCAAACTAGTAATAACATGCAACTGTCTTAGACTGATTATAGAGTTTCTATTTAAAACACAGCATTTAGAAGTCAGGAGGGTGGTAATCCTTTGGGAGTAGTAAATGTAAATGAGGAAGAGCTTCAGGAGGGCTGATTTGTTGATCTGAGTGCTTATGATAAAAATGTGTTCAGTTTACAAGAATTGTGCTATACAAATATTATATGCATACTTCTTGTATGCATATTATACTCCAAAAATAAATAAAAAATAAAAATCTACACCAATCATCATATTTAATTGTCAAATAATGAAAACTTTCTTCTTGAAACTGGAAACCAAATAAAGATGCCACTAACACCACTGCTCTTCAACACTTTACTGGAAGTCATAGCCACTGCAATAGGCAAGAAAAGGAAATAAAAGACATACGCGATGAAAAGGAAGATATAAAACTGCTACTATCATAGAGAACATCCAAAGGAACATAAAGATAAATTATTAGAATTAATAAGGAAATACAGCAAGATCATTGGATTTGAGGTCAAAATAAACAAGCAACTGGTTTTATACATCAACAGAAACAAAAAAAATAGACACAAGTTTCTAAATAGTATCATTAATAACATCAAAAATAAAAAATACTTAGTAATAAAACTAATAAAAGATGAGTAAGATCTCTACAAAGAACACTAGAAAACATTATTTTAAATATTTATGTATATGTATATTTTCATCACATGTACATCTTTAAAAAAATCATGTGTACAACCTAAAAATATACTCTTTTTATTTGTCAATCATATCTCAATAAAGCTGGAAAAAATCTGTAAGGAGGTCTAAATAAATGGAGAAATATACCATCCTCATGGAGTAAATACTGATAATATGTCAATTTCCCAATATCGTTCTATAGAGTCAATGCAATTTCAATAAAAATCTCAGTAGTTCTGTAGAAACTGATAAGCTAATTTTAAAATTAACATAGGAAAAATCAGAACAATCTTGAAGAGAAGGGAAGAGGCACGCCATCAGACATCAAAATAACAGTAATTAAAGTAGTGTGATTCTCTCTCTCTGTCAAATAAATAAATAAAATCTTTTTAAAAGCGGGGGCGGGGGTGCCTGGGTGACTCAGTCAGTTAAGCGTCTGCCTTCAGCTCAGGTCATGATCCCAGGATCATGGGATCCAGCCCTGCATCAGGCTCCCTGCTCAGGCACCTGGTCCTCTCCCTCTGCCTGCAGCTCCCCCTGCTTGTGCTCTGTCTCTGTCAAATAAACAAATAAAATCTTTTAAAAATAAAATAAATAAAATAAAATAAAATAAAATAAAATAAAATAAAATAAAAAAATAAAAGTGTGACACTGCTTAGCATAATATTTTCTAGCTCCATCCACGTCATTGCAATTGGCAAGATTTCATTCTTCTTTATGAATGAGTGATATTCCATTACATATATATGCCACAGAGGGGGAAAAAAAGAGTTCAAGGCAAATGAAGAAACAGAACTCTTAATTATTGAGAACAAACCGAGGGTTACTGGAGGTGAGGTGGGCAAGGCGATAGGTTAAATAGGTGATGGGGATTAAGGAAGGCACTTGTGATGAGCACTGGGTATTGTGTGTAAGTGCTGAATCACTAAATCGTACACCTGAAACTAATAGTACACTGTATGTTAACCAGAATTTAAATAAAATTTTGAAGAAAAAAATAGTGTGATATTGGCACAAGGATAAATACATGGACCAATGGAACAGAACAGAGTACAAAACAGACCCACATGTCTATTTTTCAAGTGTCACTGTAGAGTGGTAGAAAAAGAATAATCTTTTCAATAAGTGGTGCTGGTTCAATTGAATATCAATATGGGGAATGAAAACTGACATATACCTCACATCATTTCTAAAGTTCCAATTCCTAATAAATAAGAGCTCTAACTGTGAAAGAATATGTTAACCACTAGAAGTTTTATTAAAGAAATAATTCATGACCTTGATGTAAGCAAAAAGTCTTAGATACAAAAAGCACTAACCATAAAAAAAAATACTGATACCTTGAACTAAAATTAATAATTCCTACTCATCAACGATATTAATAAAGTGAAAAGGCAAGCCAGAGATGAGAAAATATATACCTGCTAAAATGGCTAAAGTTAAAATGACTAACAATACCAAATGATAGTTAGGATAGAGAGCACTCCCGTATTTCAAGAAGTGTAAATTTTTTATAGCACTCCTAAAAAAAGTTACTACAATCTAGTAATACTATTCCCAGGTATACATTCAACAAAAATATACTATCAATTGGAAGGAAGCATAAAGGGTGTTTCTGAGTGTTAGTAATGTTCTATCTCCTATGCTGGGTGGTAATTGCACAGGTTTTTTGTTTTGTAATAATTCATTAAGTTGTACCCTTATACTGAGTGCCCTTTTTTGCATGTAGGATAAAAGAAAAATCAGAAATGTCCATCTAGCAACCTGATAACTACTTTTTTTTTGGCACAAATGACCCAGTGATAAAATAAGGATGTGATATTTTGAACTAGATATTTTAGTTCATCTATACAGCCTTAGGAAAAGGTAAATATGTAATTTCATTAGGCTTTCTTTAATACAGAAAACAGTTTTAAAAGATCCATATTGTTTTTGTGTACCCCTTCGCATTCATAGATCCTAGATTGGGAATCAGTGCTCCAATCTAAAAAGAAATTAAATCACCTAAATATTTAGTAAATTTTGCCTCTTCTCTCTACAAACTGTTGTGTTTATATTGGAAATTACCTCTTTAGGAAAATGATAAGTATACCAATCCTAAGTTAACATTAAAAAAAAAAAAACACAAGGATCTTGTTCTCAATTCTTCCCAACAATGGATATATTATAATCTGAAGTTCTTTCCATGTAACTCCCAAATCTATGTTCTTGTTTGTCCATCTGTCAGACTCAAATCTTAGCTTAATCACATACAAACGATGTGACTTTGGACAAGTTTCTTACTCTCTGCTTCAGTTTCCACATCTGAAATGGAGATGATGTTACTAATACTTAACCTCATAAGACTATTGTGAGGATTAAATGCAATAATACATGTAAATCACTTAACACTGTGTCCAAATGGTAGATAAATTACCTTTGTCCACCTTATTTTTTAAAATGAAATACTATAATGCTGATTAAAAGCTTTGTGAGTATGAAAGGAATTGTTGATACGAAGGTTTTCCTTATAGGTGACTGGATTGGGAGGCAACCTAGCATTGGAGGTCTTCCAGATAGCAGTATACGGAAGCCTTTTCCTTAGAGTCATTCAATTCTTTCAGAGAAGAACATATTGATCTCCTATCTAGAAAGTTGCTGACTAGTTGATAATGTCAAAAGAATGGGAAAAGAGGTTCAATTGTTTTGTACATACATTTTTATCTGTCCCTTGTGTTTTTCTGCCTCAAGATACAACCCCTGCCCTCACTATACCTAGTATCTTCAAGCCCTTCCAATATTTAAAAATAGCTATTATTTTCTTCCCTGGGTCTTCTCTTCCCCAGCTGGTCTCAGCCATCTCCTTCAACTGCCTACATACCCTTCATTCATATTTTTTAATCAATAAACTCAAGAAATAATTGGTGATTATGCATTGTGATGGTTAATATTGTGTGTTATCTAAGCCATGGTACCCAGATATTTGGTCAAAAATTACTCTAGATGTTCTGAGGAGTTATTATTTAGATCAACTTAGCATTTAAATCAATAGATTCTGAGCAAATAAGATTATCCTCCATAATGTGGTAGGGCCTCATCTAATCAGTTGAAGGCCTTAATAGAAAAAGACTGACCTCCCAGGAAAAAAGAGGGAATTCTACCAGCAAACCAGCTTTGGACAAACTGCAACTCTTCCCTGAGTCTCCAGCATGCCAATATATCTTGCAGATTTTGGTCTTACCAAGCCCCCCATAACTACCAATTCCTTAAAATAAATTTCTGTACATATATATACATTCTGTTGGTTCTGTTGGTTTTGTTTCTCTGGAGAACCTTGGCTAATAAAGTTATTCTCCAGGAACATAAGGAGGACACACTACTCACCTTTGTGAATCTCCTAGTCTAAATTCATTTCATTATGTCTACATAATTCTTTAAACTCTGCCTCAACCACATCGACTATTTCAAATGCAGTCTAACCAGAATTCAGAACAAAATAAACTAAGATTCTTCATCTCCCTAATTCTAGCTACTATTGTTTCTTTACTATAGCCAAAAAGCAGCCTACTCACATAACTACTTAAATTGAGTTTACCATGATAAAATCCCATGTGCTTCCCATAAGAACTGTTGCCAAGCCATGTCTCATCAATCTGTATGTGCGTTTGTTTTCTGGGGCCTGCACACAATACCTACCACTTGCTCCTACTAAATATATCCTTTGAAGTTTAGCTTTTCATTGAACAATGTCAAAATCTTTTGGAGTCCTTATTCTTTCATTCAATATATTTATAAACACTCTCAGCTTCATATAAATGAAATAGTAATCTTTATCAAGCTGAAAAAGACACAGCTGAAATCAAGAAAAATCTATGACATCATCAACCTTAAACATAAGCTTAATGCAAAGAGTACAGTACTGGCATAAATATGCTGCTATTGAAGCTCTCAGAGAGTATTTGATATGCAAGGAAGGGAGGATGCATGCTGCTCCAAGCAGATCTGGTTTCAAGGGCTGCCTCTAACCTTATGAGTTTTATAACAGGACAAATTGCTTATTCCTCAGAATGCCAATTTCCTTTTCAGTAAAATAGGAAAAATAAAACACATTACAGTATTAAAGCAATTGAAACAATGCCTAGTACATAGCAAGTATCTGACATGTGTCTACTTTGAAGCACACAGAAGATACTCAGAGTTAGATATATTCCTGCTTCACATTCCTTTGGATCAGCCTATAACCTAAATCACTTAGCCATTGCTGGCATTGAAAAAGGAAGACACGAAGAGGGAGGGAGGGAAGGAGGGAGAGGGTGTAGATAGATAAATGACTTGAAGTTGTTGCACAGAGTTGGAATAATGACAATGAATATTTTTTAATTTGGACACACACCCAGGAGGATAAAAGACTACTATTAAAGGCTGCAGATTATTTAGAATATATCTAATAGTTTAGAAAAACACTTTCATTTAGTTTCTTGGCAATTTGTAACTTATAGCCAGAAAGGAATAAATGCAGTCATGTTTGGGATTTGGTTAAACTTTTAAACTGCATTTCAAAATGTCAGATTTGGCAAATTCTAAAATAAACTTTGCCAAGTCCTTGACTTTTTTGTTTGCATGTATTCAAGGGAAAGCCAGCTTGTAGATTTGAATCATTTAGATTTGACTCATTAAAACATAAGAGTGTTTTATCAAGCCACAAAAACTCTGCCCCAAATTATTTACAGTTTAACTCACACACACAAAAAAAAGTCTTATATAAACCACAGCTCTCATACACTAAGTTGCTGAGACTTGGAAGAAGAGATTAACTCAGAAAGGACTCAGGAAAGAAAGACATTTTGATGAAGTCATTAAAGGAGTGAAATAGCATTGAATACACAGGAAATGGAAAACCATTCCAAGTATGCAGACAGAAGTGATATTACATCAATGATAAGGACCATATGCAAATTTCAGTTATTGGATTTTGAATTAAATATATTTTTCTAAAATGTCTGAAAGAACAAGTGGATCTTTGGAGCATCCATAAAATTTCCATCAGGATATATTTATTCAGCAAAGGCTTACTGTGTGTCTCCATGTGTAAGTCTAAGAAACACTAGCAAACAATGCTGAACAGGACAACCATATCCTTGTCTTCTGAAAGCTTACAGTCTTTGAGAATAGATTTAAATAAAAAACAAACTAGTGAAAACACAAACAATTACAAATTGCCATTAGAGTGAGGAAATAAAATGTAGGAAATAGTTTCATTATATACGGATTTTAAATTGCAATGTTAGGGCTATTAATAAAAAAGAATCACAGATTTTCAAATTCTTAGAGGCCTTGGAGCTCATCACATCCAGTTTTTCCGAGAGGAACCTAAGGAAAAAATAAGTCAAGTGTTTTGATCAAGGTGAGGGGCAAAGGGAGAAAGAAACAAAGCTAGACCTCAAAACAGGTTTCCTAACTCTATATCCTAGATAGATTACTTCATTCAACTTTTACTGAGCATCTACTATGATTAGGCACTATACTAAGTGCTGCAGGGGAGGCAAAAATTAAGAACACCCCTCCCTAACTCTGAAACAGCTGACCATTCTGGAAGGAAGATAAGCAGACAAGCAAATAATCACCAAAAGATAAAGGACATAAAACAAGTTTGCACAAAATTCTGTAGCACCAACAAGGAAACCCTAACTCTACAAGATTGTGGATAGCTTCACTTAAGGCAAATCATGTGAAATGAGGAGGATTTTTCCAGGAACGCTAAAGGAACAGCAGCATTTCAGAAAGGGTAAAGAAAATGGGCCCAAAAATGCCAGTGTGAACGACCACCACATGTTCTAAGTATAAATTCTAAGTATAGATATTTTTATACATCAGGGATGCCTGAGTGGCTCAGTCAGTTAAGCATCTGCCTTAGGCTCAGGTCATGATCCCAGGTTCCTGGGATCCAGTCCCACATCACATCAGGCTCCTTGCTCGGCAGGGAGCCTGCTTCTCCCTCTGCCTGCCACTCCCCCTGCTTGTGTACACGCACCTCTCTCTCTCTCTCTCTCTCTCTGACAAACAAAATCTTTTAAAAATGTATCAGAGTTCCTCTACCTCTGAGCTTTCTTTTTCCTAATTGTTTTCATCAAAGTAATACATGCACACAGTCAAACAGTGCTGAAAGATTTAAAACACAACAGTCCTGTGGCAACCCCTCTCCTGGTCACCCAACCATCAAGGCTCTCCCATTCCCAGATGTTACATTACATTCATTCAAATTCTGCTTCTGGCATTTAATTCCATGGTTCTAAATTATGTGAATATACTGATGTATTGGTATCTAACATGATATGAGGACTTTCACTTTACACCCACTTCATCTCCCCAACCACAGACTCCCAATGGGGTCGAAACATAATTTGGAGCTTTATCCACAATTGTTTTCATAATGACTAAGTAAATATTGCTTACTGATTAAAACACTGTACTACGATTATATTTCCTTTCATTAATACTTTTTCATTTTTCTAAAGTTGATTTGCAGGCACTTTATTATTCTTTTTCAATCTCTGGGTAAATCTTCTCCCACATTCCAATAGCTCTAAAGACATTCTCACTACTAAGTTATCTACAATTCTTCCTCGCTTTTATCTCCCTATCGTGTAGATGCAGATCAGAGATACCTCCTAGTTTTACAGAAGATGGAATGTATCTGTTGTTTTTTGTTTATTGTTTTAAAGTGATTTCTGGTAAGGGGCAAAAGTACTTTTTCTGCCATTTGAAACAGGTAAGTCTCTATGAATTTAAAATTGAAAAACAGGGGCTCCTGGGTGGCTCGGTTGAGTGTCCAACTCTTGATTTTGGCTCAGGTCATGATATCAGGTTTGTGAGACAGAGCCCTGTGTCCGGTCATGGAGCTTAAGATTCTCCCTCCCTCTCTCTTTCTCTCTCTCTCTCTCTGTCTCCCCTTCAGCCTCTCCCCACTCTCCTCACTCTCTCGCCACTTTAATTAATTAATTAAAATTAAAATTAAAATTGAACATCCTGAGTTATCAAAAGAAAAAGTTTATAAAACTGAAAAACATTCATACACATGAACAAAATATGCTCCACAGTAAAACTCTACCCACTAATAACAGATAGTGTTGGTGATCAGATACCATCAGTTTACAGTATCTGCTGATTAACCATTTCTAATATAATGTAGTAGCTAGGAGCATGAACTCTGAGGTCAAACTGCCTAGCTTTGAATTCTGTCTCTACCACTTCACTACCCATGTGGTAGTGAACAAATTCTCTTTATATCAATCCCATAATCTGACAAATGTAGAGCGGTAATAAAGAGTAAGTGAACAAAGTACCTGGCACTTAAATAATCAATAAATACCCGTACTATTATTAACTCCAACAGATCAAATTTTCCAAAGTAATGAGTGACAAGGACTTTTCTAAGTGCCTTACAGGTATTAACTTTCTGAATCTTAAAAACAACACTATAAGGTAGGTGCTATTACCAGGCCAATTTTAAAAGGATGAAACGTGCACAAATAGGTTAAACAACTTGCCCAAGGTCACACAGCCAAAGGTAGATAAACAGGATTCAATTCCAGGTAATCTGGTTCTAGAGTTTTTGATCTTAACAATTTATACTATATAGCTCATGGATAGCATCATTCAAATTTGAATCCCTAGGTTCTCTTTAGTTATCTTATGGAATGTCAATTAAATTATATTTGGTACAATTGACAAACTTAAAGAAACATTTCAAAATGATACTACCAAATCTGAACCAAATTATTTTTCCATTTGACTGCCTTCTAGGTCAAGGCAGTTACAAAGAATAGTTGTGTACATGGGATACTTAATTCCATAATGAGTAGAGAACATAAAACATAAAAATATCATGCAGCTTTTAAGCCTATTGCTCCCAAATCACCATGATTATATATCCTTTGTCACTTAGAAATGTTTTCTAAGTCTATATTCTTTATGTGAACTGAAAGACATGTAAAAGTGAAAACTCACCTTCCAGTAACAAGAGCCCTATCAAGACAGAAATTCTTAACTAAGCAATTAGTCATGACAAGGGAAAGCTAAAATGAAGCACAAATACATAATTCTGTGATTATTTTCCTCCACTAAAACCATTAGCCAGAATTTATTAATATGTGTCCTTAGGGTTCTGGTTCTGGGTAAGATAGAAAAAGCATTATTCTACCTTGTCTCTCCATGGAACGCAGCTACAAAACCTGAGCACAATGCATAGAGCAGCTATTCAAGAACTCCAAAGAGTAAATAATAGCAGGTGGATTGAAGAAGCAGCCCAGAATTCAAAATAATAACAGTGAGTTTCTTGTTTTTTTCTTTAGTATCCCCCAGTCTGGATTCAAGGCACACCGAAACCAGGAATAAACACCAAGATGTGAACAGAAAGAGTTCTGGAGAAGCCCTTCAGTTCTGACTTAACAAGTGGAAAAAAGGATTCCTAACATTCAGAGAGAGTGAGGGAAATCCCAATTCTTCCTTTTGTTTATTATTATTTGCATTTTCTCTTCTCTCATGTCTCAGACCCCATGCAATCCTGTGGCAGTGGCAACAACAATACTGACAGCAGGGAAAGACTCACAGGTGCCTAGAACTTGGGAGGAAAAAGAAAATTCCTTTCCTATTGGAAGAGTTGTGGTCTCAGAGAGAGAGGTAAACTCCTGTTGCTTTTTTTCTCTTGGCCCTGAACATAGGTGCCGCCATGGACATGTGTGGCACAACAGGGTAACTAAAGCCCCAGATTTCTGGTTTAAGGACCAAAAGGCACTGGGGATATTGTAAAAAGGGAGAGGGTCAGGAAATAAGCCCATCCTGAGCTGCATGCCACAGCAAACTGAGCTAAATTATAGACCACTGCCCAGATCTCAGACTGGCCATTTGGTTGCAAACACATGGGACAGATCAAAACAGCACTGTAGCAAATTTGAAAATGTAATGAGCACTGAAACTACAAACCACAGAAGTGCTGGTCAGAACTCGCAACCTAAACCCTCTGGGTTGATTGCTTGATAAAATAAACACATCAACATTCTTCATAGGATATAAGTAAGACCCAGAGTCTCTCAGCATAATATTCAAAATGCCCAGAATATAATACAAAATTACTCAGCATTACAAAGAAACAGGAAAATTCCAATTTACATGGGAAAAAAAATTCACAGACATCAATGCCAAGATATACATATGGTAGAATTACCTGACAAAGATGTTAATTATTAAAAACACTCTTGAAATGAATGGAAAGAGGAATTTCAGCAAGGAAATAAAAGATATAAAAAAGAAACAACCTTAAGATTTAGAACTGGTAACCAAAATTTTAAAACTCCCTAAATGGGCTCTGTAACTGAAAAGATGACAGAGGAAAGTATCAGTAAATTTGAAGACAGGTCAATATAAATTATCCAGTCTAAACAACAGAGAGAAAATTGTATTTATAAAGTAAATAACAATCTTAGGACCTACAGGACAATACCAAAATGTCTAGTATTCATATTATCCCAGTCCCAGAAGGAGAAGAGAAAGAATGTACTAAAAAACAAACAGAACTTGAAAAACGGATGGCTAACACCTTTCCAAATTTAGCAAAAGACATAAACCCAGAGATTCCAAAAGCTCAGTAAATCTCAAAAAGAGTAAACCCAAAAATATCCAAGCCTGGACATATGACAATCAAACTTCTAAAAACTATAGTTAAAAATATTGCAAGTGGCCCAAGAAAAATGATGCATTACTAATAGGATATTAATGACTTCAAAGACAGGATGTTTCATCAGAAATTATGGAGGCCAGAAAGAAATGGCACACATTTTTAAATCACTGAAAGAAAAAAAAAACATTCAAACCGGAATTATATATCTGGTGAAAATATCCTTCAGGAATAAACATGAAATAGACATTTTTAGATGAGGAAAAACTTAAGAGAATCCTTTAAACAAGAGACTTCTCTGAAAAAAATTCTAAAAATAAGTTCTACAGACAGGGAAGATAATACCAGAAGAAAACCTGAAACATCAGAAATAAAGACAGAAGAACAGAGAATGGTAAATTTCTGGGTAAATAGAGTAGACTATTCCTCCACTTTGAGTTCTTTAAAACATGTTTAACAGTTAAGAGCAAAAAATATAGTATTGTCTGATGGAGTTTTCAACATAGAGTCCAAAAATAAACCCACATAAATATGATCAATTGATTTTTTTTATAAAGAAGCAAAGGCAATTCAATGGAGAAATGACAGTCTTCTTTGTAAGAGATACTAGAACAAATGGACATCTCTAAGCAAAAAAACAAAACAAAACAAAAAAAAAACCTCAAACTATGCCTTATATTATATATAAAACATAACTCAAAATGTATCATAGACCGGAATATAAAACATAAAACTATTACATACAGTTTTTGGGAAAAACTTTGGAACTATTTTTTTTTAACACTGGTTTAGGCAAAGATACACCAAAAGCATAATCCATAAAATTTTTTGATAACTTGTACTTCATCAAAATGAAAACCTTTGGCTCTGCCAAGACACTACTAAAACAATACAAAATAAGCCACAGACTGGGGGAAAAAAATTATCAAATCATATACTAGACAAAAACCTGTATCCAGAATAAATAAAGAACTCCCAAAATTTAAAAACAACAAAAAAGTCATTTTAAAAAAAATGGACAAAATATTTAAAGGGATAAGTTCATCAAGGAAGATACACAGATGATAAATAAGCACAAGAGAAGATGCTCAAAGTCATTAGTCATTAGAAAAAATCCAAATGAAAATAAATCTAAAATGAGATACCATTACATACCTATTAGTGTGAGGAAAAAACTAACAACCTCTAAGAGCTAGCAATAACAGCAGAGCAACTGAAACTCTCAAACATTGCTGGAGGGAAAGCAAACTAGTGTAGCCGCTTTGAAAAAGAGTTTCAAAGTTTCTAAACATACATAAAGTTAAACATACCATAATGCTACACTTATCATATTAACCAGCAATTCTATTCTTAGGTGTTTACACAAAAGAAATAAACATTTATTTTCACACAAGCCTGTACCTGAATATTTATAATAGCTGTATTTGTCAACACCAAAAACCTTGGGGAAATAAAGCAAATTTTCTTAAACTGGTAAACAAATGAGTGTACCAACACCCATAAAAAGGAACACCATTCATGAATAAAAATTATTGATACACACAACAATATGATGAACTACAAATGCCTTATGTGAGATCAAAGATGCCAGACACAAAACACTGCATGTTATAAAATTCCATTTATATGACATTATGGAAANATTATGGAAAAAGAAAAAAAAAAAAAAAAGAAAGAAAGAAAAAAAAAGAAAAGATCAGTGATTGCCGGAGGTCAGAGCTGGGGAGAGGAAAAGCACTGAATGAGGGCTCTTGGTGGGGTGATGGAATTCTTTCATATTTTGACTGTGATAGTGGCTACATGATCATGCATTTGTCCAAACTCATAAAGCTGTACACCAAAAACAATAAATTTTATTGTACATTATTTTAAATTTAAAGCAAATGTACTTATTTAAAAAACAAAGACAAAATGGGGTGCCTGGGTGGCTCAGTCAGTTAAGCATCTGACTCTTGATTCCAGCCCAGGTCACGATCCCTGGCTTCTGGGATCAAGACCCACACTGGACTCTGCACTGTGCGTGGAGCCTGCTTAAGATTCTCCCTCTCCCTTTCCTTTTGCCCCTCTTCCCCCCTCCTCTCAAAAACAAACAAAGAAAGACAGGACAACTTAGGATCCCATCAGTGTTTAACATATGATCTTAGACAAATGACTTAATTATCACGGAGCTCTGGTTCTCCAACTTTTAAAATGAAAAATATTTATATTTCACTGGCCATTATTTTTTTTTAAGGTTCTTTAAAGGTTCCAAGATCCTGTTTTTACAATTACTTCTTTCTGAAATGCTTTTCCCTTCCTCTCTTCCCATTTGCTTGGCTAATTCCAATTTATCCTTTAGGTCTCAGTTTAAATATTTATAAAATTAAAAAATTATCAGTTTATTTCTTCATAAAAGCTTTCACTACACAATGTACTTTTATTTCATATCACTTCTCACATTTGTGCTTAAATAATTGTATTTAATGTCTGTCTCTTTTACAAAATGGTAAGCTCCATGAGGAAAGGGACTGTGAATCATTTTTATCAGAACTGTTTATCCAAGAAACCACAGAATGCCTAGAACACTGGTGAATGTTCTATAAATAGTTCTAAACAAAGTTGCAAAGACAATACAAATAACATTTTCTATTGTGTTTTTATTAATTCTTAATATCTTATACTTTCTCACTATACATATAACTCCACGGCATATTTATAAGAGTGACTTTGCAAGACTGTTTAACATCTTTGAGATGAACTTTTCTTACACTTAAAATTAGAATATTAAACCTACAATATAGTATTATTAAGAGGTTAAATGATACATTAAAAATCTTAAAATGTGTCCTATAATTAATAGGCCCTGGATATTAATTTCTCTTTTCTTTCTCTTTCCCAGCCTATTTCCCTATTCATTTAAGCTGGAGTTAAACTTCTATAGTGGACATATTAGTTCCAGTGCCTACAACTTCCAATATCTTGCTTTAGGTTAACACAAGCCTCATGACTAGAAAAACAGATATAAGCTGGTGGTCACTGATTAGCCCAGCATGGACACTTGACCCAAGTATGACCCTTTTGTCACCTGGCCAATGCAAAGTCTGATACAATGGGCCCAAACAGAGGATCAATGATAATTTGCTCTATCAGTCATATTTGCTCCCTATGGAGTTCATCCTAAAAATAGACATAGACTAGTTAGTAACAAAAGAATAATGAAGTAAACATGGGGAGAGAAGCAAAAGGAACAAGAGAAAATGCCATTCATTCATTTCACAGATATTAATGATGGTCCATTTACCATGTGCTATATGACTCAAAAGAGAGGCACTGGGAGACTAATGAATTCCTAGAGTTTTAAGAGATCCACACACCTTCCAATTCCAGTCCATGTGACTCTTCAGAATAAATTCCTTTTCCCCCCTTTAGATTGATGGGATTAAAGCTTCATTCCTTGAAACCAAAATGATTTAACAGTTTCATAAGGGAAACTACAAAAAGGTGTCTTTTAGATTTTGTAAAAGACAAAGTATGTCTTGCCCTAGATAATGACTCAAGTGAAAAAAGGTTCCTCCTCAAAATGTATAGTCCCTTTCCTAAAACTGGTTACAGCCAGAACAGAAAATGGTAAGTGAGAACAGGAAGGGCACTGGCCCTAAATATTCCTTTATAAAACCACCACCATCAGACACACACTTAAGTGTCTTCCCTCCATTATGTAGAAATATGTAGGCAAAAAGAAAAATGGTCTGCCAACTACCATTACAGACTATAAAGACTTTTTCACAAACACAAATACAATTCATTGCATCAGAGTCCCTTGACCATTTTTTGCAGGGGAGTCTATAGGCCTCACTAAAATAATTTGGGCTTCTAAGGCAAGGGAGGTAGGAATTTCCTCCATCTAATGTATTCCTGGACAGCCTTGAAGTCCAGACCAGCAATGTAATTAATGTAATCAACAAAGTCTAGTTGTTTTAAATTGTACCTCTTTTGATAAAATATCTCAGTGATTTCAGCAGGAATACAAGATCCGGTTTCTTAACTCTAAAGTTTCAGCCTTTGAGAAATGGCTCCCTTTGGCAAAAAACACTAGACTGATCAGTAAAGCAAAATGTATTTACTTATTAAAATGTAATTTATTTTATAATTACGTGCAAGAATCACTATGCTAAGAACTCAATGCTTGTTTCAATCGTTGCAAGTGGAAATTCATACTGGTCATATCTCTTGCTCACTCTAAAGAAGCACTGCTAAATACTCTGTACTAAGCATTTTTTTAAAGATTTTACTTATTTGAGAGAGCGAGAGAGAAAGCACAAGGGGGGGGGGCGAGGGAAAGGGAGAAGCAGGCTCCCCACTGAGCAGGACTCTGGGATCATGACCTGAGCCAAAGGCAGACACTTAAACAACTGAGCCACCGAGGCCCTGTACTAAGCATTTAAATTTAGGTTATTATTTTCATTCTTATGAAAAACCACGTGAGGGTGGTATATGAACCTACTTTAAAATACAGAAACTGACCATTGGAAAGGTATTTCTCCAAAATCCCCAAGCAAGTAAATGTCGAAGTAAGGGATCCAATGTAAGGCAGCCTTACTTTTTAAAGACCCAGAGCACTACCTTTCCAGGACCATTTATTTCTAAGAAATTAGGTTTAGAAAATTGAGTCCTTCCTGCATCTGTCTCACTGACTTTGGGTATTTCTTATTTCAAGAAAGGCTTTTTTGCTTAAAGATTCCAAATCACCAACTGTCATTTTTGTAACACTACAAATTCTAAATGCAATTGTCTATCAACTAAGAAAGGTCTCAGAACGTTTTAAACATTCGTTTTCCCCAAATCCATATAATGAATCTGATAGCTGAGAAATTCCACACTAAAGGCAGAGTACTTATCAAATCACTCTTTCCTTTCAGAAACAATTCAAGGCAATATAAGTTTATGCTCACTTTATCAAATTGGCATGGCATATTAAAAGAGGAAAACCTACTGATAAAATCAATTGTTAACTGAATCTAAAATGAACAAAATTCAGTCTTTTTATAATATTTTAGTAGCTTACCAGACACTAAAACTGGAACCCAGATATTGAATGGAATTGTGGCACATCTCTGACTCTTCCAGATTCTTAACTCTGTAAGAAAGGCTGAGACTGCATTTTAACAAGATTTCAAGTGATGCTTCGGTAGCAAGGGACTAAGCTGTGTCTAGCTCAGAGATTTTCAGCCCAAACCAATTAAATCATCTGGGTCTCAACTGCTGTGTGATAAGGCCCACGCTTCTTTTGAAAACCTCCCCAGATGATTCTAATGTGCATTCTGGGCTGAGAACCACCATAGTTGAGAACTACTGCCCTACCTCATCAGAGCCTGATTTCTGCTGAATGTCCTCTTTGAGCTCTTCTCCCCCAAGTGCTATTAAAAACCTGCACCATGAAGTCAGCATTGAGTAAAGAAAATTAAAGTGGAGATTTAATAATAGATACTGTGATGATTAGTTTCATGTGTCAACTTGGTTAGGCTATGGTACCCAGTTGCATGGTCAAATACCAGTCTAGGTGTTGCTAGTAAGGTAGTTTTTTAAAGTTATTAATATTTAAATCAGTCGGCTTTTAGTAAAGCAGTTTACCCGCCATAATGTGGGTAAGACTTCATCCAAACAGTTGAAGGACTTCAGTGGAAAGACTGAGGTTTTTCAGAGGAAGGAATTCAGCCCCTAGATTGTAACACAAAAAACCTGCCTGAGTTTCCAGCCTGCCTGACCTTCTCTGTAGATTTCAGACTCAAGACTGCAACATCAACTCTTACCTAAATTTCCAGCCTGCCTAACCACCCACCCACCCTATACATTTCAGTCTTGCCAGCCCCCACAATTACAGGTGCCAATTCCTTTAAAAAGTTGTGTCTCACTCTGACTGTCTCGCTTTCTCTCTCTCTCTCCCCGTGTGTTAGAAAGTGGAGGGAGAACAGTAAAGTATCCTCAAAACTGAGAAGCACTTTAAGAGTGGAAAACACAGCAGGCAACTCCAGTTTACACGGAGTTTTATTCAGGATAACTGACAGGGCAGAGGCCAGGTGGAGGACAATCCATGACAACTGCATAGCTGTTCTCCACAAAATCCAAACCTTAGCCCATGGATTTTATAGAGTGAGGGGACATACAGAAGGGTACTGTTGTAAGATCAGAGGGTTCTCATGTACCTAATTGACAGCTAGCCCTTAACTAGATCTTGTGGCACCCACCACCTGTGCATCAGGAAGAGAAAAGGCTGTAATCCCTAACAGATTCATGGGAGGCCAAAACAAGCCTCCCTATATCCTGGCCTTGGAGGGCATTTCTAAGGTATGTATATTAACCTCGAATTGGCTCAGAACAAGTAGCCCCAAGAGAAGTCATCAATCGGACACGAACAAGATGGAGGGCCATAGACAGAGTCAGCACACTTACAGTTAAGAAACTGTCAGCACTCTTACACCGGTGGTGTGTGTGTATCCTATTGATTTCAAATCTGGATATAGATACCACATATTTAAAAGCAAACTACATGCCTTAAGTCATGCTAAGTTATTCACATGCGTTTTCTGATTTAACACTTACATCAACCAAATTAAATAGTTGAAAATGAAAGCTAAAAGAGAAGATATTGTGAAGCTTCACTTAGTGACAGGAGGGGAAGCTTATAGAGGATGTTAGAATTAGGTGAGTCAAGAAAAAGCAAAAGATAAAAAGGTAAGTATTCACTGAAAAATAATAGGCAAAAGGAAAAGTGGGAAACCTATAGATTAAAAAGACTGTGCCTGCCCTAAGAAACCATTCATCTGCTTTCTGCTTCTATAAATTTGCCTTTTATGGACATTACACTTATGTAAACTCCTACAATATGTAGTCTTTTGTATCTGGCTCCATTTAATGAATACATAATGTTTTTGAAGTTTATTCATGTTGTAGCATATATCAGTAATTTGTTCCTTTTTATTGTTGAATAGAATCCCGTTGTAGAGATATCGCTCATTTTGTTTGTCCATTCACCCACCAGCTGACAGACATTTGTATGGTTTCTAGAGACGGACTGTTATGAATAATGCTAGTATTAACAGTCATGAACATATGTTTCCATTTCACCTGGGTAGAAACCTAGTAGTGGAACTACTATAGAAAGTTTAAGAAACCTTTTAAGAAACTATGAAAGCTGTTTTCCAAAGTAGTTGCATCATTTTATATTCTTACCAGTAATGCAGGTTCCAGGTTCTCCACATCTTTGCCAACATTTGTTATTGTTCATCTTTTAAATTACAGCCATTTAATTGAATGTGTGTGTGTTGTACAGCAGATGTGTAGTGGTATCTCATTGTGGTTTAGTTTGTATTTCTCTAACAACTGTGTTGAGCAACTTTTCATGTGCCTAGGAGCCATTTGTAGATCTTCTTTGGTAAAATGTCTATTAAAATCTTCACCTATTTAAAAAAAGACTTTGGACCTTATTTTAATACAAATTTGAATAAACCAAATATTTTTAAAAGTTAGTGATAAAACTGTGGAAATCTGAACATTCAGTGGATATTTGATATCCAGGAATTATTACATTTATTTGGGTCTTGATAATGTCATTATAGTTTTTTGAAAAAAAACTTTATCTTCAGAGTGATATGTAGAAGAATTTATAGATGAAATGATGTGAGGTCTATGATTGCTATAAAATAATCTAGAGGAGGTGAGGGAATATAAATAAAAGATGGTCCATATGTTGACAACTTATCATTCTGAAGCTGAGAAGAGGAATCATGAGGACTCAAAATACTATTCTCTCTACTTCTGCATGTGTTTGAAAATTTCCATAATAACTTTTAAGAAACAAAAAGCTGACACACTGAATGCATGAATAACTTATACATGCTCTTAAAATCTCCTAAAATTACCATAAAGGGGTTTTTAAGATGTACCCAACAAGAAAGAAGAATATGGGAAAGAAGACAACAGCAGTAAGAATTTGCAAGCTGGAAAGTAGATAGATAAATAGGAACTAACTTGAGAAACCTGAATCCCTGGCTGAAAGTGACAAAAGCCAAGAAAGCAACACAATTAACAAAGCAAAATCTCCGAAAGGTTTAGGAATAGGTGGTACCACTTACCTCTAGAAATGAGTTTGAAAGGGATGGTTGAAAATTAATTAAAGAAAATAAACTCTCAAATACTTTACTCCACATCATACAGCCAAGCAACTATCCTTTCCCCATCCGAGAAGACTGGTTTACTTTCTAGAGAGAGTTAAAGAGAAGTTCTCTGGATTAAGGGTACCACTACAGCAGAGTAGGAACAAAATACTAAAAGCAAAGAAATTAAATTTACACACTGAATATAAAGACTTCTTCCTAAATTCAGCTCCCAAAATGCTCATAGACAAGCTTAGAGATTAGAACAATCTGGGATATCTGACCAGCACAAGAGAAAAAGCTGAAAGATGCTGATACTGAAGGATTCCCCAGTGTCCACTCACCCTATAGTTATAAGCTTTAACCCTGAGTACAGACTTGTGACCAGACTTCGGAGAATCCCACTTTCAAATACAAATGGATAACCAAGGATCACAGGAGATTTGAGAAAAGCCTCATACATGAAAGATGCAAGCTGAAGTGAAAAACTGAAGAGATCTGTAAAATAAAGTAGAAGATAAACTGAGAAGAGTTCCCAGAAAGTAAAGCAAAAAGACAAAATGAAGGTATAATGGTTAATTTTATGTGTCAATATGGCTGGGTGACAGTGCCCAAAATTTGGTCAAACATTGTTCTGGATCTTTTCTGAAGGTGTTTTTTGGTGAGATTAACATTTTAAATCAGTGGACTTCGAAAGTAGATTACCCTCCATAATATGGATGGGCCTCATAGAATCACTTGAAGGCTTTCATAAAACAAAGACTGACCTGCCTGGAGCAAGAAGGAATTCTGCCAGGGTACTGCCTTTGGACTCAAACTGCAGCTTTTCCATGGGTCTCAAGCCTGCAGGCCTACCCTACAAATATTGGATTTACCAAACCTGTACAATCACATGAGGCAATTCCTTAGACTCAATCAATCTCAATCTGTTTTTCTCTATCTCCCTCCCTCCTGCCTTCTCTCCCTACATATATTTAAATGCGTTTCTTATGACCAAGACTACTCATGATGGCTCATGCTTCATCCCTTCCCCAGCCCCTAACAATGATATCTTGAACATTATACCGTATTATATTTCAGACTTTTATGATCTAACTGGGAATTCAAGGGAAATGTGCCTTAAGATCCAAACAAGCAATTTTTAAACAAACTTTAAGAAGATGCTCTTCATAAATAGGGGTTCTCTGTGCCTATGGAATAGAAGCAATCTCATTTATTAATGGTCCCTAGGTCACCTATATAATGCAAACCAGTCTGTTTAATTAAACAACTTCCTAAGGTTTCAGGAAATAGTTCATATGTTTACTAATTATTCTTTATTATTTATAGTAGTTGTCTTGCACAAAAATCTATCTCCCAGAGATGCTTGAAATCTCTCCATTGGTCACTTACTACTCTGATAAATACTGTTTACTTATCTTTTAAAATATATAAGGGGACTAGAGGAATTTTGAAAGTGATTGAGAGGACACAAAAAAGAAGATGGAAGAATAAATTTGAGCACTGCTCCAGGTTTTCTAAAGCCATCCTCAATGGCTGCCTAATCATTTAATTACTCCAGATTTACTATTAAACTGTTAAAGCCACACAAAAAGGCCTATGTAAATTATTCTAAATTTAAATAAAATACACCATTTTTATATCCCATTCTCGGCTGTTGAAGAACAACTTTACATTCGATAGCTAGAATAAAATCTTACAGTATATTAAAACAAAAAATCCCAGGGTTTATTTAGCAAAAACTAGTGTTTATTTAGCACTGTGTTTATTTAGCAAAAATATTTTCTGCCATACTAGTGCTTATACCAAGAAAAGGAACCACTTCAACTATAATAGATTGGATAGCTTCAAGATGGAAGTCTAAGCTAAGCCTTCAAAGATTGGTAGGGATAAACAGGAGGGAGGAGAGGGATTTCAAACAGGGACATGAAGTTTGAAAAGTAAAAAATATGTTCAATAAATGTTGAAAACCATTGTCCAGCACTTTGCCAAAATGCAGAATTCTTAGAAGAGAATTATAGGGAAATAAGATTAAAGAGCTAAGAGGCACCCTGGTGGCTCAGTTAAGCATCCAACTCTTGATTTTGACTCAGTTCATGATCTCAGGGTCCTCAGATCAAGCCCTGCATGGAGCCTGATGTCAGGCTCAGCATTCAGCTGGGACTCTGCTTGAGATTCTCTCTCTCCCTCTCCCTCTGTCCCTCCCCTCACTTGCATGTGCTCACACTCTCTCTCTCTCTCAAATAAATCTTTTTTTAAAAAGATTAAGGAGAAAAAAGTTATGCACAGGAAGAATAAAAAGATGAAGATAGAAGTACAACGGGGAAAGGTTTAATTTTTTTAAAATATATATATGCATATTAAATAGCAATACAGAAAAGCTCTTAGCACAATATCTGGCACAGAGTAAGGCTAAGTATATATCAGCTCTTATTGTGGCTTCCTCCTCTTCCTATTTTGGTCTTGGTTTAAGGAACCCTGTCTGTTTTCTGTCATTTGCTATATGCAACACATAAATATGAAGTAATGATGAAGAAAGCAAAGGTGAAAAGATTGGCACATAAATTTCTCTCTGCTTTAGTCACAACTTTGAGATAAAACAGAACCACAGATTCATGTCATAGATGGTTATCATTTCTGTCATAACATTTCAGAGCTCAAACAACCCTAAGATGATGATGATACCTCTTGTTTATTCAGGCTTTTAACAGAGCACTCTCAAACACATTATCTAACAACAATAATAATCACCACATGGAAATCAACTAATTTAGTCCTCTCACTTATAAATGAGAGAACCTAACAGACCTAGAGAGATTAAATGACTTGATGGAAGTTGCTAGTTAGTAGCATTAGTGGTGGTGATGATGACGATAATGATGATGATACTAATAAACTGTTAAATACTTAGTGTGTATTTTCTCATTTAATCGTATAGCAACCCTAAGAGGTAAGAACTATAATTACCTCTTTTTATAAGTTAAAGAAACTAAAGTTTAAAAAGATTAGAAAACTTATCCAAGGTTGCATACCAAAAAAGGGCAGAACTGAGATTAAAAAATATGACTGACCCAAAAACCTATGCAGTTAAGCACTAAACCATACTTTCCATAGTTAGGATTAGAATTCAATTCTGAATCCCATCTTCATCCAATGTTCTTTCCCCCACAGCCTATCTCAAATTAGTGAGGTATATATTCAAATAGAAATTTAAATACATATTGCATTTATTTTCTAATATATTAAATTATCTGGTACCCCTAATTATCTAATGTTACAGACTATAGATCCATCTCTAACTGTATACTCAAGTATATATCAACTATATGTCATGAAATAATATTAAGTATAATAACTAAGTATAATATTCATTTTATAAATGACATCTGAACCAATTAAAAATATTTTTATAAATTACATAGTTCATCTCTAGAGGAAAAAGTCATTCTGCTTTGTTATATATATATTTTTAAGTAAACTCTACACTCAATGTGGGGCTCCAACTCACAACCCCAAGATCAAGAGTCACATGCTCTACCAGCTGAGCCAGCCAGGTGCCCCGCTTCATTATATGCTTACGGAAGATTTCCCTATCCTAAAATCAGCATTTTTTATAGAGAATATAAGGAAGTCCAAATAGCTTCTCTTAAAACTTCTACTTTAGGAAACAAATAAGAATGTATAAGAAGTAAACAATGATATCCTTGTAATGTATAATCTATCTTCAGGGATTTCAAAGCACTTTAAATCATAACAAAGTCTTAAAATGTTTCCAGAGAAACTTCTGGTTTTCAGTACCACAAGTAAAAACCTTGGAAGTCACTGCCTCATCTGAACAACTAAAAAGCCAAACATATTGAAAAAATCAGAAATTCTTGGATTCCCCCAGACACAGAGCAAAGCATTGCCCCCAAGAATAAACGGTGGATACAGGGAGTTGTGGCTTACCAGAGCAGAGATTCACAAATGGAAACTACCACAGGAACCAGTGCAAAGTGGGAAAACCTGAAGTATAATTGAGGAAGTGCTGGAGGCTCGTTATAAACAAGTTTGGAAGTTAAAAACTCCAGAGGTGGCTTTTATCACACAAAAAAAAAGAGAGATAATAAATGTTGGTGAGGATGCAGAAAAAAGAGAACCTTTATATACTGTTGGTGGGAATGCAAACTGATACATCCATTATGGAAGACAGTATTGCAATTCCTCAAAAAATTAAAAATTGAACCACCATATGATCTGGCAATCCCACTCCTGCATATAATCCAAAGGAAATGAATCAGTATCTCGAAAGGATGTACACCCACGTTCATTGCAGCATTATTTACAATACCCAAGTTATGAAAACAACCTAAGTGTCTGTCAATGGATGAATGGATAAAGATGTGAGATATACATATACATATATGTACACACACACACATACATACACACACACATTCAGTCATGAGAAAGAAAGAAATACATTTGTGACAACATGGATAGATCTTGAAGGCATTATGATAAGTGAAATAAGTCAGAAAGTGAAAGACACCTACATACAAAGACAAATACAAAACACAATGTATGCTCTCACTTATATGTGAAATCTAAAAAAATCAGATTTGCAGAAACAGAGGGAGGGTGAAATGGTGGTTATCAGGGGCTGGAGGGTAGGAGAGTTGGGAAGATGTGTTTAAGGGTACAAACTTAAAATGAGTAGATAAATAAATTCTGGGAGAGCTAATGCACAACATAGTGACTATACTCAACACTACTGCATTATAAACTTCAAAGTTGCTAAGAGATAAAATCTTAATTGTTCTCAATATAAAAAAGAAATGATAAATATATGACATGACAAAGGCATTAGCTAATACTACTGGATTGATCATATTACAACATATAAATGTATCAAACTAACATACCGTGCACCTTAAATTTACACAATGTTATAGATCAATTATATCTCAATAATAATGATAAAAAAGAATTGCATTCGGGTGCCTGCCTAATTCAGTTGGTAAAGCATGCGACTCTTGATCTCAGGCTTATATATTTGAGCCCCACATTGGGTGAAGAGATAACTAAAAANAAAAAAAAAAAAAAAAAAAAAAAAAAAAATAGCATTCAATTTCTATTTTAAAAGCTGCAGGAGGATCCTGTTATGGGACCCCCAACAATACAGTGGGTTTTACCTCTAGGAGCTCAACGAGATTCCCAAAATAAATACCAAAGAAAATTCTTCTCAGGCTTCCAGGGCAAGGGGAAAAGAAACATTTTTCAATACACCTGAACACTTTGTTCTTAACAAGCCCTGCCTTCAGAGAAAACTAGTTAGCCAGAGCCTAACTGACCTGGGGGAAGAGAAAAAACAACTCCAGCCAACTCTAGCCATCCTGTCCAAATCCTGAACTACCCTGAATATGTGGAATAAATACCACCTGGCCATGCTATGTAATTCCTTTTATACTTTTTTAAAATTTGATGTTTCTAAGAGTTAGTTGAGGATTTCTGCATTTATGTTCATGAGAAATACTGGTTGATAGTTTTATTTTTTGTCATGTCTTTGTCTGGTTTTGCTATTAGGGTAATGCTGGCCTCACAGAATGAGTTGGAAAGTATTCTCTCTGCTTCTATTCATAAACAGTTTGTAGAGAATTGGTATAATTTCTTCCTTAAATATGTGGTAGAATTCACCAGCGAACCCATCTGGGCCTGGTGTTTTCTATTTTGGAGGTTACTGGTTATTGGTTCAATTCCTTTAATAGATATAGTCTTATTCAGACTAACTATAATTACTATAATCCATCATATCAACAGACTAAAAAAGAAAACATGATCATATCAACAGATTTAGAAAAAGCATTTTACAAAATTCAATGCCAGTTTATGATAAAAACACTCAGAAAACTAGGAATAGAGGGGAACATTCTTAACTTGATAAAGAATATCTACAAAAAACCAATAGCTAACATCATACTTAATGGTGATTAACTCAAAGCTTTCCCACTAAGCTCGTATACAAGGCCAGGATGTCCTCTGTTACCACACCTTTTCAACATTGTACTAGAAGTCCTTGCTCATGCAATAAGGTAAGAAAAGGAAATAAGAATACAGGTTGGAAAGGAAGAAATAAAACTGTCTTTGTTTGCAGATGGCATGACTGTTTGTGTAGAAAATCTGAGAGAATCAACAAAACAAGTTCTGGAACTAATAAAGCAATTACAGCAAGGTCGCAGGACACAAAGTTAATACACGAAAGTAAATTGTTTTCTTATATACTAGCAATAGAAAGTAGAATTTGAAATTCAACACATAATATCATTCGTAGTAGCACTCCACAAAATGAAAACACTTAGGTATAAATCTAACAAAACATGTCCAAGATCTATGAAGAAACTATAAAACTCTGATGAATGAAACCAAAGAAGAACTAAATAAATGGAGATTATATTCATAGAATGGAAGACTCAATATTGTCAAGATATTATTTCTTTGCAACTTAATCTAAACATTCAATATAATCCCAATCAAAATCCCAGCAAGCTAAAGTTTATATGGAGAAGCAAAAGACCCAGAATAGCCAACACAATACTGAAGGACAAAAAGAAAGTAGGAAGACTAATGTTACTTTACTTCAAAACTTACTAGAAAGCTACAGTAATCAAGACCAGTGTAGTATTCACAAAAAAAAGAATAGACAAATACATCAAAGTAACAGAGCAGAGAGACCAGAAATAGACCCTATAAATATAGTTAACTGATCTTTGACAAAAGAGCAGAGGTAATACAATAAAGCAAGACAGTCTCTTCAACAGATGATGCTCGAACAACTGGACATACACATGCAAAAAACTAAAACTATATGCAGATCTTACACCTTCACAAAAATTAACTCCAATTGGATCATAGACCTAAATGTAAAATGAAAAACTATAAAACTCCTAGAAGATAACTTAAGAGAAAACCTAGATTAAGTTGGGTACAAGGAGACCTTTTTAGATACACCACCAAACACATGATCCATGAAAGAAATAATTAATAAGCTGGGAGAAAATATTAGCAAAAGACACATCTGATAAAAGACTGTCATCCAAAATATACAAGGAACTCTTAATAATAAGAAAACAAACAACCCAATTAAAAAGTGGGCCAAACATCAGGGAAATACAAATAAAAACCACAATGATACCACCTCACACCAGTCAGAATGGCTAAAATTAACAAGTCAGGAAATGCCAGATGTTGGCAAGAATGTGGAGAAAGGGTAACCCTCCCTCCTACACTATTGGTGGGAATGCAAGTTGGTGCAGCTGCTCTGGAAAACAGTATGGAGGTTCCTCAAAAAGTTGAAAATAGAGCTACCCTATGACCCAGCAATTGCACTAATGGGTATTTACCACAAATATACAAATGTAGTGATCCAAAGGGGCACCTGCACCCCAATGTTTATAGCAGCAATGTCCACAACAGCCAAACGAGGAAAAGAGCCTAGATATCCATTGACAGATGAATGGATAAAGAAGAAGTGATACACACACACACACACACACACACACACACACACACATCCTCACACAGTGGAATATTATGCAGCCATCAAAAAATGAAATTTTGAGAGGGGGAAAAGATGGCAGCGGAGCAGGGGACCTTTTTTCTTTTGGTCCCCTGAATTGAGCTGGATATCTACCAGACCATCCTGAACACCCACAAAATCAGCCTGAGATGTAGGAAGATTCATCTGGATCTCTACAAAAGAACATCTCCAGCGCTGAGTATTGAGGTACAAAGAGGGGAGCCGTGAATCAGCGCAAAGATATCGGAAAATAAACAGAAGGGGGAGGGAGACACTGGGCTCGGGCACCAGGAAGCAGAAGCCACCTGCACTGGGGAGAGGGCCGGACTCCTGGAACGGCGCCTGCGAGAAAGCAGACTGAGACCGTGAGCCCGGGAACATGCGCAACCAGACTGAAAACCGGAGCTCCGGAGCACACACTCGAACTAGACTGAAATCAGGAGCTCGGGAGCGCACGTGCAACCAGACGGAAAATGGGAGCTCCAGAGTGCTCACTGAAACCGGACTGAAACCGGGAGGTCAAGAGCACACGCGGGAACCGGGGGCAGCTGGCGATGTTAGAAGCGCAAACGACAGAGACGTGCCAGCCCTGGAAGCAAGGACTGGGAGAGTGGCTGTGGGGTGCACATCCCAAGAGCCTGCAGGGGTTTTTTGCAGCACCAACAGAAACAGAATTAAAGTGGCCAGGAGAGCTCAGTGGAGAGCGGACTGCGATCTCTCTGTTCTGAGACAGAGGCCAGGATATGGCCACTGCTGCACTAATTCTCAGAAGAGTCACAGAAAACCACCAGGGAAACCCGCCAGAGAACAAAAGCCTGGAAATACCAGTTCACATTGTGCCCATCCCCATCCCCCCTTGCAGGGGACAGGGCAACTCTCCCCAACCAAGTTTGCCTGAGTATCAGCGTGGCAGGCCCCTCCCCCAGGAGGCAGGCTGAAAAATCAAGAAGCCCACATTCCTAAGGTCCCTATAAAACAAGTGCACTCTGCCTGGGTCCTGGTCAATAATTTGGGCTCTGGGCATCCCCGCAACCTCTCCTCATCAGAATGACAAGGAGGAGGAACCCTCAGCAAAGAAAGGACACAGACACTGTGGCCTCCACCACAGAGCTGATGGATATGGATATAACCAAATTGTCAGAAATGGAGTTCAGAGTAACAATGATCAAGATGATGTATAGGCTTGAAAGAAATATTAACAAAAATATTAATAAGAATATAGAATCTCTAAGGGGGGAAATGAGAACAAATCTGGCAGAAATTAAAAATGCCATGAATCAAATGCAGTCTAAACTAGACGCTCTGACGGCCAGGGTAAATGAGGCAGAAGAACAAATTAATGAACTGGAAGATGGGATGGTAGAAGAGAAAGTAAAAATGGAAACTTGGCTCAAAAAAATCCAATCTCAAGAATGTACATTACGGGAGATTACTGACTCAATGAAACGTTCCAATGTCAGAATCATCAGCATCCCCGAGGGGTGGAGAAAGAGAGAGGTCCAGAAGAGATAATTGAACAAATTGTAGCTGAGAATGTCCCTAATCTGGCAAAGGAAACAAGCATTCGTGTCCAAGAGGCAGAGAGGACCCCTCCCAAGATCAATGAGAACAGACCTACACCATATCACATCATGGTGCAATTCGCAAATATTAGATCCAAGGATACAGCCTTTGAAAGTGGCCAGGGGGAAGAAAATCCTTATGTACAGAGGGAAGAATATCAGAATAACGTCAGATCTCTCTACAGAGATATGGCAGGCCAGGAAGGGTTGGCAAGGTATTTTCAAAGCTATACCTGAGAAGAACATGCAGCCAAGGATCCTTTATCCAGCAAGGCTGTCATTCAGAATTGATGGAGTGATAAAGACCTTCCAAGACTGGCAGAAACTGAAAGAATAGGTGACCACCAAGCCAGCCCTACAAGAGATATTAAGGGGGGTTCTATAAAAGTAAAAAGACCCCAAGAGTGATACAGAACAGAAATTTACAATCTATACAAACAAAGACTTCACAGGCAGCATGACATCATTAAAATCATATTTCTCAAAAATCACTCTCAATGTGAATGGCCTAAATGCTCCCATAAAACGCCATGGGGTTGCTGTCTACAAGAGACTCATTTTGAACCTAAAGATACATCCAGACTGAAAGTAAAGGGATGGAAAACAATTTTCATTCCAATGGACCTCAAAAGAAAGCTGGGGTAGCAATTCTCATAACAGATAGATTAGATTTTAAACTAAAGACTATAGTGAGAGATACAGAAGGACACTATATTATTCTTAAAGGATGTATCCAACAAGTGGATATGACAATTATAAATATTCATGCCCCCAACAGGAGAGCAGCTAGATACACAAGCCAACTCTCAACCAGAATAAAGAGACATATAGATAATAATACGTTAATAGTAGGGGACCTCAACAGTCTGCTCTCAGCAATAAACAGATCACCTAAGCAGAAAATCAACAAAGAAACAAGGGCTTTGTATGACGTACTGGGCCAGATGGACCTTATAGATATATACAGAAGACTACACCTCAAAACAACAGAATACTCATTCTTTTCAAATGCACATGGAACTTTCTCCAGAACAGAACATATACTGGGTCACAAAACAGGTCCCAACCTATACCAAAAGACTGAGATTATTCCCTGCATATTCTCAGACCACAATGCTTTGAAACTGGAACTCAATCACAAGGAAAAATTTGGAAGAAACTCAAACACTTGGAAACTAAGAACCATCCTGCTCAAGAATGATTGGGTAAACCAAGTAATTAAGAAGGAGATTAAGCAATTTTTGGAAACCAATGAAAATGAAAACACATCAGTCTAAAACCTATGGGATACTGCAAAGGCAGTCCTAGGGGAAAATACATAGCCATCCAATCCTCACTCAAAAGAATAGAAAAATCTAAAATGCAGTTTTTATATTC
>NC_048232.1:69315641-69315900 GCF_002007445.2 Ailuropoda melanoleuca
GTAATGTGGCGGGATACAAAATCAATGCTCAGAAATCAGTTGCATTTCTATACACAAATAATGAGACTGAAAAGAAATTAGGAAATCCATTCCATTTACAATAGCAACAAAAACATACGTTCCCTTGGAATTAACTTAACCAGAGAGGTAAAGGATCTACATTCTAGAAACTACAAATCGCTCTTGAAAGACATTGAAGAAGACACAAAAAGATGGAAAAATATTCCATGCTCATGGATCGGAAGAATTAACATAGTTA
>NC_048232.1:69316120-69326710 GCF_002007445.2 Ailuropoda melanoleuca
GATTTCGAGCTGTACTACAAAGCTGTGATCACAAAGACAGCATGGTACTGGCACAAAAACAGACACATAGACCAATGGAACAGAACAGAGAACCCAGAAATGGCTCAGCTGTTTGGGCAACTACTCTTTGACAAAGCAGGAAAAAACATCCAGTGGAAAAAAGACAGTCTCTTCAATAAATGGTGCTGGGAAAATTAGACAGCTACATGCAAAAGAATGAATCTTGACAACTCTCTCACACCATACACAAAGATAAACTCCAAATGGATGAAGGACCTCGATATGAGACAGGAATCCATCAAAATCGTAGAGGAGAACGTAGGCTGCAACCTCTTTGACATCGGCCCCAGCAACTTTTTTCATGACACATCTCCAAAGGCAAGAGAAACAAAAGATAAAATGAACTTGTGGGACTTCATCAAGATAAAAAGCTTCTGCACAGCCAAGGAAACAGTCAAAAAAACTAAGAGGCAGCCCACGGAATGGGAGAAGATATTTGTAAATGACACTACAGATAAAAGACTGGTATCCAAGATCTACAAAGAACTTCTCAAACTCAATACACGAGAAACAAATAATCAAATCAAAAAATGGGCAGAAGATATGAACAGACACTTTTCCAATGAAGGGGCTGAGATGCCCTTCAACAGATGACTGGATTAAGATGTGGTCCATATATACAATGGAATATTATTCAGCCATCAGAAAGAAAGATTACCCAACATTTGCAGCAACATGGACGGGACTGGAGGAGATTATGCTAAGTGAAATAAGTCAAGCAGAGAAAGACTATTATCATATGGTTTCACTCACTTATGGAATATAAGAAATAGCAGGAAGATAGGTAGGAGAAGGAAGGGAAGAATGAAGGGGGGTAAACAGAAGGGGGAATGAACCATGAGAGACTATGGACTCTGGGAAACAAACTGTGGGCTTCAGAGGGGAGGGGGGTGGGGGACTGGGATAGGCCAGTGATGGGTATTAAGGAGGGCACATATTGCATGGTGCACTGGGTGTTATATGTAAATAATGAATCATGGAACAGTACATCAAAAACTAAGGATATACTGTATGGTGACATAACATAATAAAAAATTATTAAGAAAAAAAATTTGTTAACTTGAAACCTTAACAAAACTTTTGTGGAACCTTAATAAATACAACTGATTTATTACTGGGAAAAAAAATGAAATTTTGCCATTTGCAATGATGTTGATGGAACTAGAGGGTATTACGCTAAGTGATATAAATCAATCACAGAAAGACAATTATCATATGATCTCACTTATATGTGGAATTTAAGAAACAAAACAGAGGATCATGGGAGAAGAGAGGAAAAAATGAAACAAGATGAAACCAGAGAGGGAGACAAACCATAAGAAACTCTTAATCACAGGAAACAAACTGAGGGTTGCTGGAGGGGAGGGGGCAGAGTATGGGATAAATGAGTGTTGGACACTAAGGAGGGCATGTGATATAACAAGCACTGGGTATTATATAAGACTGATGAACCACAGGCCTGTACCTCTAAAACCATTAATACATTATATGTTAATTGAATTTAAATTTAAAAATGTTTAAATAAAAATTTTTTAAAAATTTTTAAGTAGGCCAAAGACATTAATAGTGATCTCACCACAGACAATATATAGATAAGAAGTAGATAAACATATGAAAAGATGTTCCACATCATATGTTGTCTGGGAAATGCAAACTAAAACAACAAGATCCCACTATACATCTACAAGAATGGCCAAAATCCAGAACACTGACAACACTGAATGTTGGCAAGTATGTGGAGCAGCAGGAACTCTCATACAATGCCAGTGGGAATGTAAAATGTGTACAGCCAGTTTGGAAGATAGTTTGGCAGTTTCCTACAAAACTAAACATACTCTTACCATTAGATCTAACATTCACACTCCTTGGTATTTACCCAAAGGAACTGAAAACTTATGTCCCCACAAAAACCTGCATGTAGATGTTTATAGCAGCTTTAGTCATAATTTCCAAAACTTGGAAGCAACCAAGATATCCTTCAGTGGGCAAACAGATAAATAAACTATGGTATATCCAGACAATGGAATATTATTCAGCACGATAAAGAAATGAGATATCAAGCCATGAAAAGCCTTGAAGGAAACTTAAATTAATATTACTAAGTGAAAGAACCCAATCAGAGAAGGCTACATACAGTATGATTTCAACTATATGACATTCTGGAAAAGGCAAAACTATGGGAATAATAAAAAGTTCAGTGATTGCATGGGGGAGAGTGGTGATGAACAAGCAGAGCACAGAGGATTTTTCAGAGCACAGAGGATTTTTAGGGCAGTGAAAATACTGCTTGATATTATAATGATGGATATATGTCATTATACATTTTTCCATATTTACAGAATGTATGACGCCAAGAGTGAACCCTGAGGTAAACTACAGACTCTGGATGATTTAGATGTATCAATGTCTGTTTACCCTTGGTTTAAAAGGGGGGGGGGCACCTGGGTGGCTCAGTTGGTTAAGCATCCAACTCTTGAATTCAGCTCAGATCATGATCTCAGGGTTGTGAGACCAAGCCCCAAGTAGGGCTCTGTGTTCAGCCGGAGTCTGCTTGAGATTCTCTCCCTCTCCCTTTTCCCCTCCCCACTTGTGCGCGCTTTCTCTTGCTCTCTCTAAAATAAATAAATAAAATCTTAAAAAAAAAAAAAGGTACCATTCTGGTGAATGACGTTGATAATGAGGGATGCTATACATGTGTGGGAGTAGATGGTATATGAGAAATCTCTGTACCCTCCTCTCAATTTTGTAGTAAATCTAAAACTGCCTAAAAATACAAAGTTGTGGGGAAAAAATGATTCCAGGAAATAGATGGTAAACCAAAGTATAGCAAAAAGAATGATTTTTTTAAATCTTCCTTACGCAGCCGTTCCATGCACATAATAAGAAATATATTTTATATACATATATGGAAAGCTATAATTTACAGAACTCTTTCAAGCTTTACCATAATCCTCAAAGGCAAGCAGGGAAAATTCTATTATCCTCACCTTAAAAATCAAGGAAGAACCATGACTCATAAAGGGTATTTGTCTCTGCCATATTCACAGTTACAAAGAGGTGGAATAAGGATTTGAATGTTGGTCTTTTGACCGCTGGGTCCTGTATGCTTTCTACTCTATTTGATGCTTATTTCTCATATAAAAGAAATGTTTAGTTAATGTTTGACAAGTGAATGTATGCAATGTATGAATAAATCAGATCTGATCAAAAAGAAAAGCTGAATCTCTAAATTCTGGCCCCATATTTCACCATTAGCTATGACTTTTAAATTTTTTTCCCCTCTAATTAAGTTTCATTTCTAAAGAATGAGGCTTTCAGAATGTGAAAGAGTAAAAGCTAAACTTGAGGGTGTGTAGTAAGTTGGAAGGCTTGGGGGAGGTGAATTTCATTTCCCTTGGTTTTTAGGTTTGAAAAGAAATAAATGTGTTGAAAATTTGACCATATTAGATCAGTTTTACTGGATTTATTCGTAAGAGGGGGAAAAGACTGATGAATCTTTTACTGCAAAATATTTCTGTTCAAATGAGACCACAGTCTTTAAGAGGGGAAGACTAAAAGTCCTGTGTGTCATGGCAGGTTTATAATGGTGATCAGTTCAAGTAAATGTTGACTACTATGTGAACTATATCTGGCCAGTGGAAATGAAACCTGAAAAGACTGTAAATATAATCTAAATTATTTCTCTGTATAAATAAATTATACAATTTATTTAAAAAGCACAAAAAATGAGGCTTTCCCCTGTAAAGTATAATTACCCTCTAGAAAAGTAAATTATTTTTGAACTAATAAACTAAAAGAGAGCTGATGAATAAAATCACTAATATTTTTTCCTAGATAAAAATCACAAGTTAAAAAATAGATGTATGTTCTCAGAAATATCTTCTATCATGGAAACCAAATGCTGTAACTTTTAACATTATAGTATAGCTAAAGAACAATTACTATATATACTAGACACACTTTTGAAATGAATGGAGTCATTCATACTAAGAAAAGAGAAAAGAATCCTAATATCCAGTCTACCCATGACTTTGCATCTATTAGAGTAGAAAATACTATCATATTCTCACAACTGTCAGTCTTTGCTCTCAGACTTCACATTTAAAATTATCTTGATGCCAACTGTCCCCACAATTTCATCCAAACTTAATATTCCCAGAAAATATTACATTTCAAAATTTTAAGTCGTTTGCAAAAGATAATGTCAAAAGAGATGGCCTCTCTGAGAAGGGTATGGGTAACCTCTAAGTGTACTGTGGAAACATACTGGTATTCTACAGTAGACATTTGTTATTTGCCCTCACCCCTTTCCAGGATTATTCCAGCTCTGGTACAGCTTTCCAATTATTGTTTAGATAACATTCCTCCTCCACTCTCAGTCATGTTGACTAAACAGGATCTCACTCCAGTCAACAGAGCCAGAAATGAACACAAAACTTCTGATACCAAGACCAGTGCTTTCTATTACACATTTATTGTTTTGTCTGCCCACTATAACATTCCTTTCTTATGGCATGGCAATTAATGGCGGCAGCTCTGCAATCAAGCTGCCTGGGTTTGGAACCTATTTCTATCACTTCATACTATATGACTTGAGTCAGTTCTTTATCTTCTATAAGCCTCAGTTCCCTCATCTGTAAAATAAAGATTATTCACATATTCAACAAATATTTACTGAACACCTACCCTGTTCCCAGACATTATGCAGGTGCTAGGATCAGAACAGTGAACAAGTCAGCAAAGTTTGATATAATCGTGGAGTTTATACATTAGTACAGGGGTCACACGGTAAACAAACAAACAAATGGAGATTATGATAAGTACGATAAAAGAAACAGTGCGATGAGACAGTGAAAAAGTAACTGTAGATCCACTTTCTAGAGGATGTTGAAGATAAAGCCCCTCTGAGGAGGTGACACTGAAGCTGAGATATAAAGGATAAGGAGGAGCAAGCCACTCAGAAAACTAGAAAATCATTCCAGGAAGAGGGAAGGCCAGAGACACTAAAGAGTTAGGCATAAAAGGAGACCTATGTAACCAAAGCCTAGTGAGAAGCGGTATAGCACGAGATGGAACTGGAAAACTAAACCGAAGCCAGACAATGATGGGAAGTTTATTTCATTCCCTGCAGTGCTTTATCTATGTTTTATGTTTAAAAAATATTATTCTGGTTACTGTGTAAACCATGGATATAGAAAAGAAGAAGAGTTAATTATTTAACATACATAAATGAATAAAGACAAGGGAAAGGAGGAAATGAATCAGGGATGATTCCTGGGTTACATAGCTTAAGTATTTGTGTGTTCAATTGGAAAGATCAGGAGAATATCAGCGTTCAATATTTATTATATCTAAGATTCCACCAGACTACCTCAAAATAGCTGTTATACATATTAAATGAGATAAGTATGTAAAAATGTTTAGCATAATGCCTAGACAGAGTAAGCACTACATAAACATTAGTTATTATTACTGTTTTGAGAAATGAATCTTTTTGTCCACCCATGTGGTTCTGGTAATGACTGACCACTTTATCTTGTGTCCTAGCGCAGCTAAAGAACAGACCCTTGGCGCAGATACAGTCAATCATAATATTATTCCATTCTCTCAGCCACAGTGATTGGTTCATGATTCCAGCTGCACCAATTAAAATTCTTCTATAGGATTTTCAAAATAGGATCTGGAAGAGAAGTGCCCTTCCTCTTTAGTAGAGACACTGTAAGAGCCCAGGTTCCTGCTGCCAGGAGAAAAGTCCTCTGCAATTGGAGAGAATGAGCCTGACATTCGGAAAGAAGCAGAGATGAAAGGCCTATAGGCATAGATAGAGCCCCTATTTCCAATGATTCTAGAGCAATGCTATCCAACAGAAACATAATGTGAGCTACATATGCAGCCATATTTTAAAAAAGTAAAAACGGGTAAAATTAATTTTTAAAATATATTTTATTTAGCCCAACATATCCAAAATATCATCATGTCAACGTGTATCCAGTATAGAAAATTCTTTTTTTTTTTTTAGGATTTTATTTATTTGAGAGAGAGAGAGGGAGAGCAGAAAGGGAGAGTGAGAGGGAGAAGCAGACGCCCCAATGTGGGACTCAATCCCAGGACCTTGAGATCATGACCTGAGCCAAAGGCAGACGCTTAACTGAGTGAGCCACCTAGACACCCCAGTATAGAATTCTTAATAAAATAGAGTACATTCTTTTTCTATACTAATGCTTCAAAATCCAGTCTGCATTTTACACTTACAGCAAATCTGAACTCAGACCACCGATACTTTAAGTGACCAATAGTGATATATGGCTAATGGCTGCTGTGTTGTGACAGCATAGTTTAGAGGCTCTACCCCAGCTTTGTCCATGCTATGAGCCCATGCATGCCCTTTTGCGATTATGCTAATTTAAGTTGGGTTTTTGTCACTTACCTCTCAGAGTTCTTAGTTTAAAATATTATTTACTCCGTTTACATCTTGGGACACTAATAATATTTCTTAAACCACACACACATACACACACACACTACATTATACCCTAAAAATTGATTCAGCAATCCTTAGCATATGGACCATCACCTAACTTTCTACTTGAGTGCCAACCTCCACTTCACACACTTACCTACACTTACGATCCATTATACCTCTGTATTGCAACCTCATGAGTATGAGGGACCATAAAGGAGATTTTGTAGACACAGAATCAAAGCCCCCATGCGTGAAAACTCTGAATTAGTTGATCCATGGTGGAATCTGGGCCTCTTCTTAAAATGCTCTCCTAGTAACTCTAACCATCATTCAAATTCAGAACTACTAAGTTGGATCTCTTACTAAATTGAAATAGTCATTTATTTCCCTTATCTTTTATTCTACTGATGCATTTATTTTCCTCTACTGTATTTACTGAAGTGCGTACTCCTTTAGGACAGTAACTATGCTGTGTTCACCTTTGTATATTTAATTTCTAGCCTAGTAATATGTATATTTTAGGTATACAATAAATATTTGTTGAATCAGAATTAAAACTGAAAGACTTTTCATAAACAATTATATTACTAATATGGCATCCAGAATAGTTCATAGAAGTAGTGGGAGATAATAAGGGATACTATGCTGGAAAAAGACCTGTCTCCCCTTCTTTCTGTTCTCCCTAATTTCAATTAACACTCTGGAAAAAATAATAATTGGAATTGCTGTGACTATAGTCTCATGGAAAGGAAGTGCTGTGTAACATTAAGTGCCATGTAGTACCAGAATGTCAATCCACAGTTAGACAATCTTGATTTGACCTCACTTATATCCAGGGCCCACAGGAGCAAGGAAAAGTTTAGCCGATTAAGAATTAACTATTAAGAGGGGCGCCTGGGTGGCACAGCGGTTAAGCGTCTGCCTTCGGCTCAGGGCGTGATCCCAGCGTTGTGGGATCGAGCCCCACATCAGGCTCTTCCGCTATGAGCCTGCTTCTTCCTCTCCCATTCCCCCTGCTTGTGTCCCCTCTCTCTCTGGCTGTCTCTATCTCTGTCAAATAAATAAATAAAATCTTAAAAAAAAAAAAAGAATTAACTATTAAGAACACCAAGAGAAGGACATCTGGGAGGCTCAGTCGGTTAAACATCTGCCTTCAGCCCAGGTCATGATCTCAGGATCCTGGAATTGAGCCCCACTTTGGATTCCTTGCTCAGCAGGGAGCCTGATTCTCCCTGTGCCTGCCACTCCCCCTGCTCATGCTATCTCTCCCTCTCTCTCTCTCTCTGACAGGCAAATAAATAAAAACTTAAATAAAAAAAAAAAAAAAGAATGCCAAGTGACTCCTGCTGAATAAGAGTTATAAGAAAAGAATTCTAAAGTCTGTGGGCAACAGGAAAGAGGATATAGCAATACCATTCACGAATGGCTTTCTTGGCTCCTCACCTACATCTTCCTTCCTTCTTTCCCTCCAGACACATAAGAACTAGCAACATTCTAGAGAGTTCAATAAAATGTTTGTACACTGCCTTGTACATAGAAGATACACAACACAGATTAGTACCATATTAGTTTGGTAGGGCCACCATAACAAAGTATCACAGCCTGGGTGGCATAAACAACAGAAATTCATTTTCTCACAATTCTGAAGGCTAAAAGTCTGAGATCAAGGTTTTGGCAGGTTTGTTTTCTTCCAAGGCCTCATTCCTTGGCTTGCAGATGGTTGTCTTTGTCCCATGTTTTACATGGTTTTCCCTCTGCACATGTCAATGTCCTAATCTATTCTTATAAGAACACCAGTCCACTAATATTGGATTAGGGCCCAACCTGATGATTTATAATTTTAATGTAATTATCTCCTTAAAGACACTATCTCCAAATATAGTCACATTCTGAGGTACTGGGGGGTTAGGATTTCAACATATGAATTTCAGGGGTACAAAACAATTATCATTTAGGTATCCACCAACTTTTTTAAATTTTTTTTTATTTATTAGAGAGAGAGGGAGAGACCAAGAGTGGAGAGGAGGAGCAGAGGGAGAGGGAGAAGCAGGATCCCCACTGACCAGGGAGCCTGACTCAGGGCTTGATCCCAGAACCCCAGGATCATGACCTCAGCTAAAGGCAGACACATAACCAACTGAGCCACCCAGGTGCCCCTACGTATCCACCTTCTGATAGATGTTAGTAAAACCCAGGAATAGATGAATCTTTAAAAGGTGATATAGAATTATTTGCTCTCAGAATACATTAAATATGAAAGATCCAAACCAATGGTTTCAAATTATAGAGAATGTTAAAAATTGTGGCTGTTCTGGCCACACTCTGAAATTTTTAGTAATCCAGGCGTCCGCACTTTTTATCAAGCATCATAGGGATTATGGCATACACAAAAGTTTGAGGACCACTGACTGAAACTTGGAATGAACAGTTCCAAAAAGTTATTTAAAACCTGGGATGAACCAGGTTTGTTCTCAATCTTGAAGGGCATGTCAACCCAGACAGTCAGAAATGAGGGAGAACCAAGATTTGCAAAGAAGAGGGAAGGAAGTCAAGTGAATAATCTAGTCATGTGTACCATTATATTCTTTTCACTAAACCTTTCTGTTACTCAAAATTCAATCTAATACTGCATTACTCTCTTTGTGACTTCTGTCCAAACAAAGCCTTCCCAGAGAAGTAATGAACAATAAGCAGAAATTTCTATATATTTTTCAGGGGAAGGATGGTTAGAATCACAAATGATGATAATCTGCTTCATATCTAGATATAACTCATTTGCTACTGGATGGATTTTTTTTCCAATGGATTCAAAAAATTGGGCCATATCCATCTCATCTTCTTTCTCTTTACTTCAAACTATGTCTGGGACAGGCTCATATGTTTTTGTTTTGTTTTCTTTTTCCTTTTTGAAAAATTTATTTTGGCATACATTTTCATAACTCTCTAGTCTTATAGTTTTTTGATAATATCTGTAAAATTATATTTCTTTACATTGTTAAACAATACTGTACTCATGGTAAAACAGTGAAACATTCTGATACAACTGCTTTAACAATAATAAATGTTATTTTTGGACTTTCTCCTTCATGCGCTTTACCATTCTATCTCTGTCTTCCATCTAACAAATATCTATTGTAATCCACAGTGTCAGGAGTATAAATAATAATGATGAAATAACAATGCCTGGGTGCCACAGTCAGTTAGGCTGTGTTTACCCAAAGAATACAAAAACACTAATTTGAAAAGATATATGCACCTCTGTCTTTATTGCAGCATTATTTACAATGGCCAAATTATGAAAGCAACTCAAGTGTCCACTGATAGATGAATAAAGAAGATGTGGTACACACACACACACACACACACACACACACAATGGAATACTACTCAGCCATAAAAAAGAATGAAATCTTGCCATTTGCAACAACATGGATGGATATAGAGGGTGTGAAATAAGTCAGCCAGAGAAAGACAAATGATTTCACTCATATGGGGAATTTAAGAAATAACAAATGAACAAAGAAAAAAGAGACAAACTAAAACACAGACTCTTAAGAACGAACTGATGGTTACCAGAGAGAAAGTGGGGTGGGGAGCATGAGTGAAACAGATGAAGCAGATTAAGAGTATACTTATCATGATGAGCACTGAGTAACGTATAGAACTGTTGAATCACTGTGTTGTGCATCTGAAAGTATAATGCTGTATATTAACTATACTAGAATTTAAATTTGTTAAAAAATGAAATTATAAGAGGGGAACCTGGGTGGCTCAGCCGTTAAGCATCTGCCTTCGGCTCAGGTCATGATCCCAGGGTCCTGGGATCAAGACCNGCATCAGGCTCCCTGCNTCATCTGGATATCTACAAATGAACATCTCCAGCGCTGAGTATCGAGGTACAAAGCGGGGAGCCGTGAAACCGCGCACAGATATCGGAAGCTAAACAGAAGGGGGAGGGAGCCGCCGTGTCAGGGCGCCGGGAAGCGGTAGCCACCTGCAAGGGGGAGTGGACAGACCGCGGACCCGCACGCTTGAGACAGCAGGCTGAGAAGGGAGCTCCGGGAGCG
>NC_048232.1:69326873-69327027 GCF_002007445.2 Ailuropoda melanoleuca
CGGGAGCTCCGGGAGCACGTGTGGGGCACGTGGCAGCTGGCGGCTGGCGGCTGGAGGGCCACCTGCACTGGGGAGCAGGCGGACTCGCGGTCAGCACCCGCGAGACACCAGACTGAGACGGGGAGCTCCGGGAGCCCGCGCGGGGCGGCTGGCG
>NC_048232.1:69329411-69415466 GCF_002007445.2 Ailuropoda melanoleuca
AAATAAATAAATAAATAAATAAATAAATAATAAATAAATAAATAAATAAAATATTTAAAAAAGAAAAAAAAAGTTACAGTTCTTCTAAAGTTCAAGTTAACAAGGGCCTGCTGGTACTGATCATCTAGTATCCAAGGTAGGAAAATAGTAAATAGGAGAATTGTAACCCTGAGAGTTGAAATCAGAATAATATCACTATTATACTCCCCAAACTATTTTTAAAAGGAATATATTTGTGAAGGGACAGAAGTGAAAGTTTTATCATTCAATATAGAATTAGTATATTCCTGAGAATTTTATTTTATTTACTCTCTTCTACTTGCTCAAAGACAAAATCTGTGCTAACGCTCAGAAAAATGTAGTAATCACTACCAAATTAAGTGAAGTATGACTCAATAAATTGTCCAGTTCTTCAGGGTGTTAGGGAGCCAATATAGAGCTCTTACCCACTGCAGGAATTTCCTAGAGCATCCCTAATGCATAATCATCCAGTCTCTGCTGAACTACTCCCTTCACCTCTCCTTTTTCTTTCTTCTCCTGTCTTAACTCCCTCTCTTCCCTTCTTTTTTCCTGCCTTTATGTTTCTCATCCTAAATTACAACTAGATACTGTTAGGTGCATGTATATAGTGACTCTTTTTCATGGCAGATGATTCAAACCACAACTACAATCCCTGAGAAAAGTACAGACTTCTCCCATCCAAGTAGAATAAAGCTGTATTTACTCATCTTCTATCCCAAAGATAGGGATATAAGAAAGTGTAAAATATAACTTGTAAAAAGATTCATAGAGTAGAATATTATTTGGAAATAAAAAGGAATGAAGTACTAATATATGTGACAATGTGATAACTCTGAAAACATATGCTAAGTGAAACAGAACAGTCATAAAAGATGACATATTGTATGACTCCATTTATACAAATGACTAGAATAAACAAATCTATAGGCAGAAAGTAGATTAGTGGTTGTCTAGGACTAGGGGAATGGAAGGAATGAGGAGTGACTTCTAATATATATAGCGATATATATATGGAGGTGATGAAAATATTCCAGAATTAGACTGTGATGATGGTTTCACAACTATATATCTAGTTAACTGTATATATATCATAATATTATATATATATATATATTCATATTTGAGAGAGGGAGAGAAAGAGAGACGAGGAGGGAGGGGCAGAGGGAGAGACAGAATTTTCAGCCAAGGGACTCAGTCAGTCCCACAACCCTGAAATCATGACCTAAGCAAGAACTCAGGAGTCAGACGCTTAACCAGCTGAGCCACCCCTGTACTCACAACTCTGTGAATTTATTAAAAAACCACTGAATTGTAGACTTTAAATGGGCAAAATTTACAGTATGATAATAAACCTCCAGGAAAAAAGAACTGTTAAAAAAAAGGTATCTAATGTGCCAGCCTATACACACATACACATAATACACACACACACGCACACACACACACACACTGTTTTACAGTAGGTTCTCAATTATCAATTGTAATAATTTATGCACTGAAATTTTAAACCCAAACCTCACTAACTTGATAGAATGAAGATGTAATAATAACAACAGGATCAAGTATTCATTGATTACATAGTAATGCCAGCTATTTTCTAAAAATACATAATCTCCTTTAATCCTTAAAAAGTGTACAAAAAGTAGATTCTAATACTATACATTTTATTTTTTTAATTTATTATTATTTAAATTCAATTAACATATAATGTATTATTTGTTTCAGAGGTAGAGGTCAGAGATTCATCCATCTTATATACACCCAGTGCTCCTTACACCACATGCCCTCCTTCATGTCCATCACCTAGTTACCCCATCACCACACCCTTCTCCCCTACAGCAACGTAACCCTGTTTCCTAAGCTTAAGAATCTTTCATAGTTTGTCTCCCTCTCTGATTTCGTCTTGTTTTATTTTTTCCTCTCTTCCCCATGAGCTTATCTTTTGTTTCTTAAATTTCACAATCAGCAAGACAATATAATTGTCTTTCTGTGATGACTTATTTCGCTAAGCATAACACTGTCTAGTTCCACCCACATCTCTGCAAATGGCAATATTTCTTTTTTTGATGGCTGAGTAGTATCACACACACCACATGTTCTTTATCCATTCATCTGTTGATTGACATCTGGGCTCTTTCCATAGTTTGGCTATTGTGGACATTGCTGCTATAAACATTGGGGTGTAGGTGCCCCTTCGGATCACTACATTTGTATCTTTGGAGTAAACACACAGTAATGCAATTGCTGGATCGTAAGGTAACTCTATTTTAAACCTTCTGAGGAACCGCCATACTGTTTTCCAGAGTGGCTGCACCAGCTTGCATTCCCACAAACAGTGTAAGAGGAGTCCCCTTTCTCCACATCCTAGCCAACATCTGTCATTTCCTCAGGGGGTTAATTTTAGCCATTCTGACAGGTGTGAGGTGCTATCTCATTGTGGTTTTGATCTGTATTTCCCTGATGCCAAGTGATGCAGAGCATTTTTTCCTGTGTCTGTTGGCCATTTGGATGTCTTCTTTGGAAAAATGTCTGTTCATGTCTTCTGTCCATTTCTTGTTTGGATTATCTGTTTTACGAGGTGTTGAGTTTGATAAGTTCTTTACAGATTTTTGGATACTAGCCTTTTATCTGATATGTCATTTGCAAATATCTTCTCCCATTCTCTTGGTTGTCTTTGGTTTTGTTGTTTCCTTTGCTGTGCAGAAGCTTTTTATCTTGATGAAATCCCAATAGTTCAGTTTTACTTTTGTTTCCTTTGCCTTTGGAGACGTGTCTAGAGAGAAGTTGCTGCGGCCAAGGTCACAGAGGTTGCTGCCCGTGTTCTTCTCTAGGATTTTGATGGATTCTTGTCTCACATTTAGGTCTTTCATCCATTTTTAGTCTATTTTTGTGTGTGGTGTAAGAAAATGGTCCAGTTTCATTCTTTCGCATGTGGTTGTCCAACTCTCCCAACCCCATTTGTTGAAGAGACTGTCTTTTCTCCATTGGATATTCTTTTTTTTTTTTTAAGATTTTATTTATTTATTCAACAGAGATAGAGACAGCCAGCGAGAGAGGGAACACAAGCAGGGGGAGTAGGAGAGGAAGAAGCAGGCTCATAGGGGAGGAGCCTGATGTGGGGCTCGATCCCATAACGCCGGGATCACGCCCTGAGCCGAAAGCAGATGCTTAACCGCTATGCCACCCAGGCGCCCCTCTCCATTGGATATTCTTTCCTGCTTTGTCAGAGATCAGAGTTGAGGGTCCATTTCTGGGTTCTCTATTCTGTTCCATTGATCCATGTATCTGTTTTTGTGCCAGTACCAGACTGTCTTGATGATTAAAGTCCAGAAATGTGATGCTGCCAGCTTTGGTTTTCTTTTTCAACATTGCTTTGGGTACTCGGGGTCTTTTCTGGTTCCATACAAATTTTAGGATTATTTGTTACAGCTCTGAGAAAAATGTCCATGGTATTTTGATAGGGATTGCATTGAATGTATAGATTGCTCTGGGTAGCAGACATTTTAGCAATATTTCTTCTTCCAATCCATCAGCATGGAAAGTTTTTTCATTTCATTATGTCTTTCTCAATTTCTTTCATAAGTGTTCTGTAGCTTTTAGATTATTGCTCCTTTACCTCTTTGGTTAGGTTTATTCCTAAGTATCTTAGGGNTTTTCATTTCATTATGTCTTTCTCAATTTCTTTCATAAGTGTTCTGTAGCTTTTAGATTATTGCTCCTTTACTCTTTGGTTAGGTTTATTCCTAAGTATCTTAGAANAGTATCTTAGGGTTTTCGGTGCTATTGTAAATGGGATTGACTCCTTAATCTCTCTTTCTTCTGTCTCATTGTTGGTGTATAGAAATACAACTGATTTCTGTGTATTGATTTCCTATCTTGCCACATTGCTGAATTCCTGTATGAGTTCTAGCAATTTTGGAGTGGTGTCTTTTGGGTTTTCCACTTAGAGTATCATGTCATACGCAAAGAGTGAGAGTTTGACTTCTTTACCAATTCAGATGCCATTTATTTCTTTTTGTTGTCTGACTGCTGAGGCTAGGACTTCTAGTACTATGTTGAACAGGAGTGGTGAAAGTGGACATCCCTGCCATGTTCCTGAATTTAGGGGAAAAGCTCTCACTTTTCCCCCACTGAGAATGATATTCACTGTGGGCTTTTCNGGGGATTGACTCCTTAATCTCTCTTTCTTCTGTCTCATTGTTGGTGTATAGAAATACAACTGATTTCTGTGTACTGATTTCCTATCTTGCCACATTGCTGAATTCCTGTATGAGTTCTAGCAATTTTGGAGTGGTGTCTTTTGGGTTTTCCACTTAGAGTATCATGTCATACGCAAAGAGTGAGAGTTTGACTTCTTTACCAATTCAGATGCCATTTATTTCTTTTTGTTGTCTGACTGCTGAGGCTAGGACTTCTAGTACTATGTTGAACAGGAGTGGTGAAAGTGGACATCCCTGCCATGTTCCTGAATTTAGGGGAAAAGCTCTCACTTTTCCCCCACTGAGAATGATATTCACTGTGGGCTTTTCATAGGTGGCTTTTATGATATTGAGGTATGTTCCTTCTATCACTACACTGTGAAGAGTTTTAATCAAGAAAGTATGCTGTACTTTGTCAAATGCTTTTTCTGCATCTATTAAGAGGATCATATAGTTCTTGTCCTTTCTTTCATCTATGTAATGTATCACACGGATTGATTTGCAAATACTGAACTACCCTTACAGCCCAGGAATAAATCCCACTTGGTCATGGTGAAGAATCCTTTTAATGTACTGGTGGATCCTATCAGCTAGTATTTTGGTGAAAATTTTGGCATCCATGTTCATCAGGGATATTGGTGTGTAATTCTCCTTTTTGGTGGGGTCTTTGTCTGGTTTTGGGATCAAGATAATGCTGTCCTCACAGAAAAGGTTTAGAAGTTTTCCTTCCCTTCCTAATTTTTGAAACAGCTTCAGAAGGACAGGTATTAATTCTTCTTTAAATATTTGGTAGAATTCCCCTAGGAATCCATCTGGCCTTGGACTCTTATTTGTTGGGAGATTTTTGATTACTGCTTCAATTTCCTTGCTGGTGATGGGTCTGTTCAGTTTTGGTAGTTTATATGTCTCTAGGAATGCATCCATTTCTTCCAGATTGTCTAATTTATTGGCATATAGTTGCTCATAATATGTTCTTATAATTGTTTGTATTTCTTTGGTGTTGGTTGTGCTCTCTCCTCTTTCATTCATTTTATTTATTTGGGGCCTTTCTCTTTTCTTTTTGCTAAGTCTGGCCAGAGGTGTATCAATCTTATCAATTCTTTCAACGAACCAGCTTCTGGTTTCGTTGATCTGCTTTACTGTTCTTTTGGTATCTATTTCATTGATTGCTGCTCTAATTTTTATTAATTCTCTTCTCCTGATGGATTTAGGCTTTATTAGCTATTCTTTCTCCAGCTCCTTTAGGTGTAAGGTTAGCTTGTGTATTTGAGACTTCTCTAATTTTTTGAGAAAGGCTTGTATTGCTATATACTTCCCTCCTAGGACCACTTTTGCTGCATCCCAAAGGTTTTGAACAGTTGTGTTTTCATTTTCATTTGTTTCCATGAATTTTTTAAATTATTTTTTAATTTCCTGTTTGATCCATTCATTCTTTAGTAGGAAGCTCTTTAGCCTGCATGTATTTGAGTCCTTTCCAAATTTCCTCTTATGATTGAGTTACAGTTTCAAATCATTGTGGTCTGAAAGTATGCAGGGAATGATCCCAACCTTTTGGTACCAATTGACACTGGATTTGTGACCCAGTATGTGACCTATTCTGGAGAAAGTTCCATGTGCATTTGAGAAGAATGTGTATTCCATTGCTTTAGGGTAGAATGATCTGAATATATCTGTGAAGTCCATCTGGTCCAGTGTGTCATTCAAAGCCCTTGTTTCCTTGTTGATCTTCTGCTTAGATGATGTGTCCATTGCAATGAGGGGGGTGTTAAAGTCGCCTACTATTTTTGCATTATTATCGATGTTTTCTTTAATTTTGTTATTAATTGGCTTATATAATTGGCTGCTCCCATGTAAGGAGCAAAATATTTACAATTGTTAGATCTTCTTGTTGGATAGACCCTTTAATTATGGTAGTGTGCTTCCTTATCTTTTATTACAGCCTTTGGTTTAAAATCTAATTTGTCTGATATAAGGATTGCCACTCCAACTTTCTTTTGATGTCCACTAGCATGATAAATGGTTTTCCACCCCCTGATCTCAATCTGGAGGTGTCCTTTGGTCTAAAATGAGTCTCTTGCAGACAGCATATTGATGGGTCTTACTTTTTTTATCCAATTTGATACCCAGTGCCTTCTGGTTGAGACATTTAGCCCATTTACATTCAGGTAACTATTGAAAGATATGAATTTAGTGCTGTTGCGTTACCTGTAAAGTCACTGTTTCTGTATATTATCCCTGTGCCCCTCTGGTCTATGTTACTTTAGGGCTCTCTATTTGCTTAAAGGATCCCTTTTAATATTTCTTGTAGGGATGGTTTGGTGATCACAAATTCTTTTAGTTTCTGTTTGTCCTGGAAGTTTTTTTTAATCTCTCCTTCTATTTTGAATGACATCCTAGCTAGATAAAATATTCTCGGCTGCATATTTTTCTCATTTAGCACCTTGAATGTATCATGCCAGTCCTTTCTGGTCCGCCAGATCTCTGTAGACAGGTCTGCTGCCAGTCTAATGTGTCTACCCTTGTAGGTTATGGACCTCTTGTCCTGAGCTACTTTCAGGATTCTCTTTGCTCTGAGATTTTCAAGTTTCACTATTATATGTCAGGATGTTGACCTATTTTTATTGATTTTGAGGGGGTTCTCTGTGCCCTCTGGAGTTTGGTGCCTCTTTCCTTACCCAGATTATGTAAATTCTCCGCTACAATTTGCTCCAATATACCTTCTGCCCCTCTCTCTCATTCCTCTTCTTTTGGGATCCCAATTATTCTAATATTGTATCACTTTATGTTATTACTTATCTCTCGAATTCTCCCCTCATGGTCCAGTAGTTGTTTATCTTTTTCACAGCTTCTTTATTGTTTATCATCTTGTCTTCTATATCACCAATTCTCTCTTCTGCCTCATTTATCCTAGTAGCTAGGATTTTTATTGCACCTCATTAACAGCCTTTTTGATTTCACTTGATTCGATTTTAGTTCTTTTATTTCTCCAGAAAGGGATTCTCTAGTGTTTTCTATGCTTTTTTCAAGCCCAGTATCTTTATAATTGTTATTCTGAACTCTAGTTCTGACATCTTACTTATGTCCATACTGATTAGGTCCCTGGCAGTCAGTACTGTCCCTTATTCTCTTTTTTGAGGTAAGTTTTTCCATCTTGTTTCTGGCCAGAGAATAATAGACGAATGAGAGAACCAAATACTAAAATGGCAACAACAACCCCAGAGAAATATACACTAAACAAATCAGAAGAGTCCTGAAATTGGAAAAAAAAATTTTTTTTAAGGGAATATAATCAGATAGGTGAACAGAATAGAGCAATACACTGGATCCTGTGTGTATTTTCGTTTGTTTGTTGCAAAACAAGATCCTAAAATTGTAAAGAAAGAAAAACTTATATATGTACAAAAATTAAACAAAATACAATGAAAGGATAGACTATAACTGTAAAAATGAAAATTAAAAGACAAAAAAAGGAAAAAAGAACAAAGAAGGAATATAAACAGACACGTGGACAGAACAGAGGAATACACGAAGATCCTGTGTATTTTGGTTAGTTTGTTAGAAGAAACTACATCTCAAAATTATAAAGAAAGGAAGGATAGAATGTAACTGTAAAGATGAAAATTTTAAAAAAGACTTTAACAAAACAAAACAAAACCAAAAAAAAAAAAAAAAAGAAGAAGAAGAAGAAGGAGGAGGAGGAGGGAAAAAAAAAGAGAGAGAATATGATCAGACAGGTGAAGAGAACAGAGCCATACATTGGATTGTGGGTATATTTTGGTCTGTTAGAAGAAACTGGATCCCAAAATGATAAAGAAAGAAAAACATATATATACAAAAATAAAATTAAATACAGTGAAATGACAGACTGTAACTGTTAAAATGAAAACTTCAAAAGATTTAAAAGGGACTCCTGGGTGGTTCAGTTGGTTATGTATCTACCTTCAGCTCAGGTCATGATCCCAGGGTCCTGGGATCAAGTTCCACATCAGGCTCCTTACTCAGCGGGGAGCCTGCGTCTCCCTCTACCTGCTGCTCCCCCTGCTTGTGCACACTCTCACTCTCTCGCTCACACAAACACACACAAATAAATAAAATTTTTAAAAAAAATTTTTAAAGAGTTGATAAAATAAGAAATTGGTTGAAAAAGGAAAGAGAAAAAAATTAAAATTGAAGGACTAAAGAATCGTGGGGGAAGAAACATGAATTCTATATGCTATATACTCATAGCACTGGAGTTTTGCAGGTCTCAGTGATCAGTAAACTTGATCTTGGCTGGATGTTCTTGCTGACCTTCTGGGGGAGGGGCCTGTTGCGTTGATTCTCAAGGGTCTTTGCCCCAGGCGATATTGTACCACCCTTGCCAGGGGACCAGGCTTAGTAATCTGCCCCATTATGCTCTAAGTGCCTTTGGTTTCCTGAAGGTTTTCTCCGCAGCTTTAGAGGATGAGAATTAAAATGATGGCTTCCCAATCTCCAGCCCAGGAGCCAAAAGCTCGAGGCCTCACTCCTCAGTCCACCCTCACAGAAAAACAGCCAATCACTCCTGTCTGCCTGGTCTCTGCCTGCACTCTGTGCTCACTCAGCCTGTGACTGTTTCCATCTCAGGCACACTGACCCTGTTTCAAATCTCCAAAGCCTGGAGACTCCTGCGGTGTGCACCTGCGCCGCTCCATCCAGGGGAGGAAGGACAGTCTCCCTGGTTCTGCTGTTTCTTGGGCCCCTGCTCAGAGAACAGTTTCCTGACTGTGCCAGAGTTCACGGTTTATGGCAACCCCAAGCTGACATCCCACTCCTGGGCTCACTCTGCAGCCGACTTCCCCGCTCTGATGCTTGGGAGCTCTGCTGAACTCAGGCACCCCTGGTCTTCCTGTGACCCCACAGATCCCGAGACCACACTGTCCCACCTAGGATTCCACCCCCGCTTCGCTGTCAGAGCGCCTTTCAGGCAGGGACGTCCCTCAACAGAGCTGACTTCTAAAAGTTCTGATTTCACACTCCACTGCTATATCACTTGCTGGCTGCAGCTTTTGGAAGCTCCCTTCCCCCACAGTTTATCTTCCCATATACTGCCTGAGATTCACTTCTCTGCACTTCCTACCTTGTAGAAAGTTGTTGCCTTTCTATTTGTCGAGTTGCAACTATTTTTTTCCAGTTGAGTTTGTAGGCGTTCAGAATGATTTGATAGCTATCTAGCTGAATTCCTGGGACCAGAGAAAACTAAGGTCTCCTCCTCCTCTGCCATCTTGGCCATTTCTCCTACTATACATTTTAACACACATTGTTTCTTTCTTTTCTTTTCTTTTTGGCTGAACCATTTTTTTTAATATAGTTGACACAAAATGTTACATTAGTTTCAGGCGTACAACATAGTGATTCAACATCTCTGTACATCCTGCTATGCTCACCACAAGTGTAGCTACAATCCATCACCATACAATGCTATTACGGTACCATTGACTGTATTCCCTATGCTGTGCCTTTTATTCCCATGACTTATTCATTCCATAACTGGAAGCTTGTATCTTCCACTCCCCTTCACCCATTTTGCTCATCCTCCCAACCCCTTCCCTCCGACAACCCTCAGTTTGTTCTCTACATTTATAGGTCTGATTCTGCTTTATAACATACAGTATTTCTTTTAGTCCTCACAGTAGTCTCCAACTTACATATGAGAAAACTGAGATTTATAGTGGTGAAATAAATCCTACTAGCTTTCACAGCTAGTTAAGTGACAGAGCTATGATTCGAACTTGGACCACTGTGCTCTGCTGCCACTTCAACTATCCTTGGGAATAAGCAGTCGAGCCTTAGTGAGCTAAGAGAATCTTAATTGCTTTTGTAGACAGGCATCTGATGGAGGGGAAAAGATCTCAGAACCAAAAGCTGAGATCCAGACTCCAGTCTGAGTCATGATTAAAACTAACCAGGCCAGCCAAATTCCGGTCCCCTCATCTGCAAATGCAGATAATAGAATTTTTTCAAGGTACTACTGGCTTAAAAATCCTTTTAGTTCATAAAGTACTTATTCAAAATTCTGAGTCCTCTGCTTACATGAACAGTGCCCCCAAAAATGGTTTCTTTATTTTCTGACCTCTGGCTTTGTGACTTATTATTGTTACTGGCTTGTGAAAGTATTAACTATAACTGGAAAACTAAAGTACATTTTACATCTATTTATGAAGTTTGATACTACTCGTTACAATATGCCACATGATTTAACTCTTTATTTTGAAAAATTCTAAACATTTTCAGAAGAAGAAAAAAATAGTATAACAATGTACCCAACACCACCTTCAAAAATCATTAACTAATGGTCACTTTTGTTTCATCCAAATACCCTTCCACTTTGAAGGAAATCCCTTCTTATAATAAGGTATCATAACATTTCTGTAAATATTTCAGAATGTAGATCAAAAAGATAAGGTCTACCTTCTAAGAATCATAACTATAGTGCCATTATCACATCTAAGATATTAACTTTAATATCTTAATATAATGACATATAAACTGGGGAAATTAATTTAAACATATAAATGACAGAAAATAATTATCACTTTAATTCACAAATTTTATTTTGAATGTTAATTAAAACTATCTGTATATTCAAATTTTCTATCACTGTTATTTCTATTTTAATCCATTATTTCTATACATTGTATCACTTCTATAATTAATCTTTACCCATAAAATATCATATGGCACTATATTGAATATGTCGATAAAAGTATTAAGCATTCTATATACACTAAGGTTATTTACAAAATCTTGTCTACTCATTGAGCTTGCCTAGATATCAAAAAGAAATTAAATTAGTTTCGCATGATTTGTGATTAACCTTTGCTGTCTTCCACAGTTCAATTTAATGTCCTCTTTGCGACGCCAAATAACCACTATTAACTGTTTCAGCAATCTGCCAGCTACTACCGTTTTCCAACTACACATATTATCCAACCAAAGTGTTGATGTAAATATTTTTTTTATTTTGTGACCCTTATTTTTTGTATAACTCTCTATAAGCATTTTGCTCCTACTACACTCAGTTTCCCATCCCTTACTAACTTGCCACTCTCTTCAAAAAGTCTCAACCATAAAATAATCAGTTGATACTTTCCCTTATAAGGGTCCTTTGAAAAATTAATTTTATTTCCTCAATCTAGCTGATAATAAAATAACGATAAAATCAAATAGAAGTAGAAACAGAATAATCTGAAAATAAAAAACATCAAATTTTGTGTTATAAATTTAAATCATTATTTCACTACTGCAACAGACATTTCCTCTGAGGAAGAATTATAATTACCATTTGCACCTAAGTAATATCTTCCTGAGGCCTAAGAGAACCATTAAAAAGTTTCTTTTGAAATAGAGAATAGAAATTTTCAATTTCTTTTATCAAATTAACAAGAAGTAAAACAGATTACAAAAAGTGAGGTGAAGAGATTAGCCTCAAAATAACTTCACTGCAGGACCTAAATGCTGAACTTAAATCATCAAGACTAAATAAGGCCAGTCATCTTCTCATTGCTATAGTTCAATCCTAAATCAGGGCTATGGCAGTACCTCATTCAACAAAATAGATGCATTTTGGAAAGCTGGAAAATTTGGAAATTCTTACAAATTAAGTAACATTTCAAATGCATTAGGGAAGCTCACTAATCAAAGGTATTCTGAAACAAATCCTTCATATTGCTAAAGCAAACAAAACAAAAATTATTTGTATTATGACTAACCACCAATAGAAATAATAAACTTATTGAGTGCTAATATGTGCTGTTTCTACGTGCTTTACAACTGTGCTCTTCATTACAACTCTATTGGCCATGTAGGAGACCTTGTTAATGACCACTCCATATTCCCTTGACTATGAGCTCTCTAGGCACTACTATGGACAGTCACTGATGCTGACAACTTCCTACCTACAGGACCCACAGTTCGTTTCCCACTTCCTCCCTATGCTTCCTGAGATCACCTTGAAAATACATTACCTTCGCTTAAACTTTTATCTCAGGGTCTGCTTTTGGAGAAAACCCTTATTAAGACTGTCTGCTGGTAACAGAAGTAGTGCTAGAAAGCAGGCCCTCAGATTAGGATTCTGGAATTGTAACACCTGCTGGTCAGGGGAAGCAAGGATCTAATTTTTTTTTTTAAGATTTTATTTATTTATTTGACAGAGAGAGCACAAGCAGTTGGCGGGAGTGGCAGAGGGAGAGGGAGAAGCAGGGTCCCCACTGAGCAAGGAGCCTGATGTGGGGCTTGATCCCAGGACCCTGGGATCATGACCCGAGCCGAAAGCAGACACTTAACCAACTGAGCCACACAAGTGCCCCAAGGATCCAATTTCTAATGATAAATGAGTGGTGGTAACTTACAACATATTATAGCAATACAATGACTAACACTTCTACCTGAGGTGGACTGGAATGTAGTATAGGAGGAAGGAGAAAATAGAAGCTTATACAGTAATAGCTCTAACACTTGAAAGATATGGGGCCATCATAACTATAAAGACTTTGGAATTAACTGCTCTAGAAGCTTTGAAGAATGGGACTGGCAGGCTTGGGTAAGCCATCTATCAATTCAGACCATGTGGTAAAAACCAGAAAAACACCACATAAGCATTTAATTGAATCTTATCTTCTGTAACCAGAGAGCAGACTGTACTGAAAATCAGGTCTAAGATTTGAATGAGTAGCTGAGCTAAAGAGAAGACTGAATACAGAGCCCCAGCACATCTCCCATATCATAAACAGAGCTCTGATAGGGACAGAATAGGATAGTGAGACATGGAATGGTGATATTTGGGTAGGTGGACATGAAAACAAGAACTCTCAGATTCTGCTGACCCTCTGGGCTGGAAGGATCCACTCCCTTCCTATTCATAAAGGAAGGCAGCCTCTAGTTGTCTGAAGACCTTGCAAAGGCCATACTTGAGAAAGATATCCTCAAGATCTGCCCTGCTTCCCCTCATTGCCTCTAAACCAGTAACTAGGGTCAGATCCTGCTCATAATCACTCCAATTGTGAAGCACAGTCTCAGTTATGAGAAGAAGTAGCTTATTCACCAAAAAAGCTGCTAAGCCTAACTGATATGCGTCATTAAGAACTGGGGTCACACAAGAGACTATGGACTCTGGGAAACAAACTGAGGGCTTCAGAGGGGAGGGGGCTGGGGGACTGGGCTAGGGCGATGATGGGTATTAAGGAGGGCACGTATTGCATGGAGTACTGGGTGTTATACGCAAACAATGAATCATGGAACACTACATCAAAAACTAATGATGTACTGTATGGTGAATAACATAAATAAATAAATAAATAAATAAATAAATAAATAAATAAAAATAGTAAAAAAAAAAAATGGGGTCACACATATGGAAATGGATCTAGAGGGTGTTAAGATGAGGCTGAGGGGAAAAATACATAAGAAAGGAAAGTGTCTTAATATGGAGGGACTCTCCAGTGACTCAGAATGTGACTTCTAGCAAGGAAACCATAAGTAGGTCCTAAAACACTGATATGATTCCAAAACAGCAGGCGTTAGAGGTAGCAATTAACCATTAAAAGCAAGGTGAATGCCATGAAAAACTGCTCAACATCACTCATCATCAGGGAAATACGAATCAAAACCACAGTAAGATACCCCCTCACATGGGTCAGAATGACTAAAATTAACAACTCAGGAAACAACACATGTTGGTGAGGAAGCAGAGAATGGGGAACCCTCTTTCACTGTTGGTAGGAATGCAAACTGCGGCAGCCACTCGAAAACAGTATGGATGTTCCTTAACACATTAAAAATAGAACTACCCAAGGACCCAGCAATTGCACTACTAGGTATTTATCTAAAGGATACAAAATTAGTGATTCAAAGGGGCACAGGTACCCCAATGTTCATAGCGCCATTATCAACAATAGCCAAAGTATGGAAAAAAACCAAACGTCCATCAGCTGATGAATGGATAAAGAAGAGGTGGTATAAACATACAATGGAATATTAGCTATTGAAAAGAATGGAATCTTGCCCATTTGCAATGACAAGGATGTAACTAGAGTGTATAATGCTAAGCGAAATAAGTCAGAGAAAGACAAATACCATATGATTTCACTTATGTGGAATTTAAGAAACAAAACAGATGAACATAGGGGAAGGGAAGAAAAATAAAATTACATAAAGACAGAGCAGGAGGCAAACCATAAGAGACTCTTAAGGGAATAAGCTGGAGGGAAGGTGGTGGGGGGATGGGTTAAATGAGTAATGGGCATTAAGGAAGGCACTTGATGTAACGAGCACTGGGTATTATATACAACAGATGAATCACTAAATTCTACCTCTGAAGCTAATACTACACTATAAGTGAACTAACTTGAATTTAAATAAAATTTAGGGAGAAAAAAAGAAACAGCAAGGTGAATGTGATTGCCATAAAGGCAGTAAGGTCACAGCAGCAACCAGAAAACCTTGACTTGAGGATCTGTGACTATAGCTTATAAATAATTAGCCATTTTTCTTTGTAGAGGCAAAAGAGATAGGTAGTGCATTAGTTTGTAAGAGCTGCCATAACAAAGCACCACAAACTGAGTGGCTTGAACAACATAAATGTATTGTCTCAGAGTTCTGGAGACTACAAATTCAAGATCAAGGTGTCGGCACCTTGAAGGCTGTGAGAATCTGTTCCATTCCTCTATCCTATATTTTGGAGGTTTGTGGAAATCTCTGGTATTCTTTGGCTTGTAAAAGCGTTATTCTGATCTCTGTCTTCATCTTCATATGGTATTCTGTGTGTGTTTTCCAGGTCTTTTTTATAAGAACACCCATCCTACTGGATTAAGAGCCCAACCTACTTCAATATGCGTTCATCTTAACTGTATCTGCAATATGCAGGTAAAGTCATATTATAAAGTATGGGGGTTTAGCACCTCAACATATGAATTTTGGAGGGACACAATTCAACCCACAAAAAGCAGCAAATGAGGCTATTTCTTCACTCATATAGCTAAAAAATATCAAGAACTGAAGAAGAGAAAATTGATGTGTAGTTTGCAGATCTTAGCCTGTTCGGAGACCTAAAGCCCATCAATGTAAAGGGAAGCTAGGTGCTCTTGAGCAAAAAAGCCAATGTTTCTCCCATCATTTTCCAGGGGAATGTGTTACCATTTACCAGAGCAACTCTACACTGGTAAAATAGTAATACCCAATCCTTCCAGGGACTATGGGATATAGGGTCTAGCTGACACTGATACCAGGGCACCCCAAGTACCTTTATGGCCTCCCAGTTAGAGTGGAAGCATATGGAGGCCAGATAACAAATGGAGTCCTGGCCCAAGTCCATCTCACAAACTGGCCCAGTGGGTCTGCAGGCCCACCATCTGGCAATGTTCCTAGTCCCTGAGTAACTGGGATGGATACATTTAGCAACAGCCAGAACCCAAATACTGGTTCTGATGACCTGTGAAATAAGAGCCGTTATGATAGAAAGGGACAAAGGAATCCCATGATTATGCTTCCCCCTTACCCCTGTTCCAGATAATAAATCAGAAAAACATTGTAGCCAGGTAAATAAAAAAGACGTGTGCAACTCTCAAAGAGTGGCTCCTACTAAAACCATACAGTTCATGGATGGATCAGTTCAATATGTTGGTGCAAGATGACAACTGCTATCAAACTATAGCGCCATACATGAGTGAACTGCTGTAGTGTTACTAAGAATGTAGTCCACAGATGAAAGTCAGTTCACAAACTATTTTCTATCATTCCACAACAAAATATAAAAACAAATATAAAAAGTGAGAATACATATTTGAAAACATTTACAGCAATGTATTGCAATAACCAAGTGTGTAACTTCATATTTTACAAAAGGATCAATTATGATGACTAAAAACAAAACAAAGCATAGACTCTATCTCACTAAGGCTGATCCAGCTCTTTTACAAATACTAAATGCCTGTTTGTATGTGTTAGGTACCAAAGACACAGATATGTAAACCATAGCCCCTGGGAAGGTAATGTCTGTTCTGAGTGCTAATGTATGAATAGAAGTTAGGTGGGAAAAGAAGAGATGGAAGGGCATTCCAAAAAGAGAAGATGGCATATGCAAACCCATTTGGAGAACCATACCGAGTTTGGTAAGTCTAAATCCATGAGAGAACGCCAAGATAAAGGCAGAGGTAGGATCATTAAACAGTCTGGATGCCAGGCTTTTATAACGAAGGTGACTGGTAATTATTAAAGGATTTTAAATATAAGGTCATGATCAGATCTGTGTTTTAACAAAGACTTTTTAGCCAGTTAAGAGTAATTCAGGAGAGAAGAACTAAGGAAATAGCATTCATGACGGGGACAGAGAAGAAAGGACATACTCAAAAGGGATTTTGAAAGGAGGCCAAAACTTTCTAAAAGTAAGGAAGAAAGAGATGTCTAGGATGACTTGGGTTCTTTTATAATTCCTATATCCCCCTAGCAGAAACGTCTTCTAGTTTGAACACCTATTTTATAATCTTCCTTAGTGGACTTTTATTTCCATTACTTATTTATTCACATGTCTCTCTCCCCATGGCGAATTCACTGTGGGCATAGATTATGGCTTATTCACTTTATATTGTCAGCAGGGCCAGAACTAAGATGAGGAAAGTAAGGAACTCACTTCTGGGTTCACACCAGTGCAAGGCTGAAATTTCCTGTTTTAAAAGTTGAATACTTTGTTCATCATGGATTTTTTCTACTTACATTTTAATTTTTTTAACGTTATTTGTCTTGATTACTGAGTTTTTTGTCACCCTCTTAAATTTTACACCCAAGGTAAGTACCTCACTTATCTCATACTAGTTCCTGCCTGTATTCTCAGTGCCTAACACAAGCAGGTGCTTAAGTGCATGCGGAATGAAGGAAAGCAATCAAATGGCATAAGCAACAAGATAGATAGGGGTGGGCCACTCACAGAGAAAGGAGGAGCAACAGACCTAGGGAAAAAATGATGAGTTTATAATGCATTGTCAGAAGCACTGGTTGGTGTATTATCTTATAGATTCATTTATTATTAAACAAAAGCAGCATTTATAATAAGAAATATTAAAGGTTGGGGTGCCTGGGTGGTGCAGTCATTAAGCGTCTGCCTTCGGCTCAGGGCGTGATCCCAGTTCTGGGATCGAGCCCCACGTCAGGCTCCTCTGCTGGGAGCCTGCTTCTTCCTCTCCCACTCCCTCTGCTTGTGTTCCCTCTCTCTCTCTGGCTGTCTCTGTCAAATAAATAAATAAAATCTTTAAAAAAAAAAAAAAAGAAATATTAAAGGCTGACAGTACTCAAGGAATTGTCATAAGGATATTTTCCCATTATCTTTTTAACACTTACATTAATATTTGAGGTATTGCAGCAATATCCAATTTCTCAGCTCAGCTTATGTGTTAACATTGCTTAGGACACCAAGATAAGTCGTTCATTACACAAATGTATCACTAACACTTGTAATCTTTGATAATACCCTACCAAATACCCTATCAGCAAGGTCTAACCTGACCTCTTTATATGAAATACCACCCCCATTACTTTATTTCTTTGTCCCTACTCACTTTTCTTCATAGTATGATTATCACTTGATATAGTATATATTGATTTATTATTTTTCTTTCTCCTTTAAAAAAATGAGCTCCATGAAACATGGGATTTGTCTTTTTTATTCCTAAATTGTATCCTTAACACCTAGAATAAATATCACTGAAGGTAATGACAAAAGGAGGGTAGCTGGAGAAAAGCTTACACTGAAACAGAAATAGGACACAGAAAATAAATAAAGCCCAGTGTGGACACAAAAATAGGAGCTAGGAGCTCATAAGAACGTAATTGAAATCCCTAGGGTTCAAAAACAAATGGGCAATAAGTAACCAGAGTAACAAGCTGAGAACTTACCTAGAGTTACCTTGGGGAGGTTTTCCAGTTAGGTAACCAGTGGACATAGGTTTTTACAGCTTTTGACCAGATGAGAACCAAATCTCTGCCAAAAGATGGTACCTTCAAATGGCTACCTGCTTGGTTATCACTGGCATACCAGAATATGAAAAAAATACTTGCTTCAGCCTGAGTCCTAGGAAAAATGAAAAGACATCCCTGAGAATTATTTACTGTGACCACCTCTTGAATCTTTGGGATTTAAATGTATACTGTCCACATGGTCTAGGAATCCCAACCCAAAAAAATGAAATAAATATTGGTTCTGGGGTGTGCTAGTTATCAATTTATTGTCTATCAGCTCCAAATCCACCCATCTGTCCTGCTTTGTGATGATGGAGCTTTACCCTATAAATATTTCTCTTGCACCTGATGGCTCAATGTTAAGCTTTGTCAAGAGGATCCTGAAGGGACGAGGCTAGTCAGCCCATTGAGAAAAGGTAAATGGGGCACCCTGGGTGGCTCAGTCTGTTAAGCATCTGCCTTCAGCTCAGGTCATGATCCCAGGGTCCTGGGATCCTGTCCGCATCAGTGCCCCAGCTCAATGGGGAGTCTGCTTCTGCCTCTGCCCCTCCCCCTGCTTGCGCGCGCTCTCTCTCTCTCTCTCCCCCTCTCGCAAAAATAAATAATCTTTAAAAAAAAGAAAAGGAAAGTATTTCAAACTGATTTTACTCATTAAATATAATAAAACATATAAAATTTATTTCTGAAAACCCCAGAGAAAGTTAGTGCCCAGAATTCTCACCCAACACACACTCTTTTCTTCCCATGGTAAAGCTGGCTTCAACTCAAGCTTAATTTTTCAAATACTAAAATATCCCCAAGTTTACATCTAACATTTGAATAGATTTTCAGCTTCTTCAACTCAACAGATGTATTTTTGAAGATTTACAACCTCCTATCTACATGGATGGCTTTTAAGCAGCTTTTTAGGCTAGTAATCTCCAGTTTCATTTAGTATAAGACTGGATGTTTATATACCCCATTTCACATCCCAAAAATCTCCCCATTTTACAGATAACAAAGGGTTATGTACGTTTTAGCTATAATGAGAATGAAAATCATAAAGAAAAAAAGAGGCTTGCCAATTAAACTAATTTTAATTTTGACTTGCTCTGTATTAACTTTAAATTCCTCTACATTAGAACTGGTGAAGTGAAAAACATACCCCACCCCATATTCTAGCAGGTACTGCCCTATAATCATTAATTTTATGTTGCAGCTTGACTGGGCCATAAAGTACCCAGGTATTTGGTCAAACATTTTTCTGGGTGTTTCTCTGAGGATGCTTTTAAATGAGATTAACATTTCAATCAGTAGGTGAGTAAAGCAGACTACTTTCCCTAATGTGGATGGGGCTCATTCAATCAGTTAAAAGTCTGAATAAAAGGAGAAAGGTTGACCTTCCCCCAAGTAGGAGAGAATTCGTTCTGCCTGACTGCTTTCAAACTGGGATATGTTTTTTCCTGCCTTTGGACTTGAACTGAAACATCAGCTCTTCCTGGGTCTTAAGCCTGCCAGCCTTCAGACTGAAACTACACCGTCGGCTCTCCTGGTTCTCAGGTACTCTGGCTCAGACCGAAACTACATTAGCAGATCTCCTAGGCCTCCAGCTTGTCAACTCACCCTGCAGATTTAAGGACTTGTCAGACTTCCTTATTAAAAATCAATCTCTCTCTCTCTCTCTCTCTCTCTCTCTCTCTCTCTCTCTCTGTGTGTGTGTGTGTGTGTGTTTATTGGTTCTGTTTTCTGGAGAACACCCCAAATGATCTCCTATTGTCCACCTCCCCAATAAAACATTCCCCTATACATGCTATATATGCTCCAGACCTTTTTTCCCCATTTTGAAAGATATTATGTTTATTGTCCCCTCTTTTCCTCTTCTCCATCCCTGCCATCCCACTACCTTCTGAAAAATATTCCTGCCCCATATCTGTAATTATGTAGCTAGAATAGGAGTTGGTGTCTTTTGAGAAGACTGCCTACTCTCCAGGCCACAGTTGTTTGGCTGGGGGAGGGAGGAACATCTGATCCAAGCTGGGCCAATCGGAAACCTTACAACAGGTAAGATTTGTGGGTTTTGTTGTGTTTTTTTTTTTTTAACTTAGAAACTGAAGAGAGCTGATTGAAGTCCTTTTCTGCTAGCAGCCATGTGCAGAATTCAGAGTTAGATGAGAATTAGAATACAGAATTCTAAGAGCATGAAGCAAATACACTGAAGCAGACGTAAGAGCTGAAAAAAGAACCCTACTGATTATACCCAACTCCCCTGTCCTGTTGACTCCTAAAGCTTAGCCTCACCCTGCCTCTGTCTCAGTTATAGCTGTCAATAAATTCCCTTTTGATCTAAGCTCGTCTGAATTAGGTTTCAGTCAACTGCAACCAGAGGAGATACAGTAAATCCCTACTGTGTGCAAATCATTACGGAAATTTATATAACTGAACTAAAACACAACCAAACTAAATTCATGTATTTTATATATAATCTGTTTTCCATGAATTGATATTTTTCCAAAAATTAAATGTGTTCACTCTTTGCCCTAACAACATCATTAACATTGAGGCTACCTGAAATGAAAAATGTACCCAAAAAGACTCTCTCTTTGCTTATATTTATAAGGGACTTAGTAAATCAGAAAGCGCAATTAGAAACCACGATGAGCTCCACGTTCCCTGATGAACACTATGAGGTCCATTAAAAATACTACATAAAAATAATACTATAACAAAAAATACTAAAAAATTACACAATCTCTGAATCTTTCAGGAAAATCATGCATATTTACAAAACAAGGACATAAATAAATAACTTCTTAGTACTTATAAATTTAGTGTTTTCTTCTAAGTCAGATAAAAACTGAAATTTATTATCTTCTTATCATAGAATTCTTGTTACAGAGAAAGCATTTAATTATAAAGTAGTTATTAGTCCACAGGTCATATGAAAAATAAACTGGCCCTGAATTTCATTTTCAACAAGACCAATGTTATTCTGTGAAATAGGAAAGATGGTAGCTTGGATTAACTAAAATTCAAACAAACACACAACCTTCAGTACTCAAATTCAATTAAATTCAAAGTCTATAACCATCTACTATTTTATAAAGTTGCTAACAATGGTTTTAATGGCTGATTTCTCTAATCTCAAGCCCTATATATTTTCCTGAATGATGTGCTAATCAACACAACTGTGAATAAAAAGAACATAAAAGACAAAGAAGCAAACACACATATGCACCTCAAAAATAAACTTGATAAGAACTTAGTCATGAAGGGTTTGTACCCTCTCACAATCAGAGTTCCACATAACTTCTTTTTCATTCTAATTTCTCCATTAGGAAAGAGTATCAGATAACCTGAGAATGGGTAAGAGAGGACAAGCAAGGTTAGAAGTAGTCAATACTTTTAATAAGGCAAGTCAAACAACTAGATGTTGAGAGATAAACAAGTCAGTAAAAGTTTTAACGAAACACAAAGCCCCAGAATCATGCACAAAGGACAGAAAGGTTAGTTATTCCATGTTTTCGTTTTATAGAATTTCAGGAAATGTTATGAGCTTCATTTTCCCAACAGCACTCTGAGAACAAGTAATAAATATAATAGGTCAAGTTCAGTTCAAAGAACTATATTTTCACAAGTTCTTATATAAATAAACCACCCTTATTCTACTGCAGTGTTCTCAATCCCATCACCATTAAGACCCCTCACACAATAACCACTCTGCCAAGAGAGTAGCAGATGGATTATCAGAGAAGATAGAAAGATTAGCACCTGCTAATACTAATACCCAATTCAGAAGTATTCGTCCATGTGGTTCTAATCCAGTAAACATGTTTTACAGTTATGAGCCTTTGGCATTTTGTGATATACAACATTCAATCTAAACAATGAAATGTTCAGAAAGGTTTTGAGTCTCTACTAACAAAAGCATTTTAATCAAAGAGTCTGTCAAAATGAGATTAGAGTTAATATAAGTAACATCAATGAATGGTTTAATGGAAAAGATTAGATTCAATAAGTCTTAAATACTCAGTTACCTCAGGAGATTAATATAAGAAGGAAAAGACACGAATTCTTCATACTTCTCACAATGAAGAAGAGAAATGTGTATATAAAGGAGGGAAAGAACATAAATATATATGCTTGCCTATGTAGAGAACCTTTACAGAGGATACATGAAAAATTGAAAGAATGGTTGCCTCTGGACTAAAGGACTGGGGGATCAGTGAACTGGGCTAAGAACACTAAATTTTCATTATATATTCTTTCAATTTATGGAATATTTAACTATATTTTCAATTCAACAAATTTAAAATAAAAAACATAAACCATGAATACAAATAACTTCTATGAAAGTAAAATATATAATTTACATGAAAAAGATACAAAGCACACTGGAGATTCAGAGGACAGAAAGATGATTCATCTATGAAAACGGGAACTGTCAACAGGCCACGGTACACAAGATGGGCCTTAAATGATGGGTAGAGTGGATATATGAGAAACCATTCCAGGGGAGAGAATACCTGAGTACAGACACAAAGTTGGGAAAGGATGAGGCATGTTTAGAAAAGTATTCATGTAGACTTTAAGTCACATATAAGGTGCCATATTCTTTTTCTATGGCTGCAAAAAAATTACCATATAATTAGAGACTTAAATCAACACAAATTTATCATCTTATGGTTTCTGTGGTCAGGAGTCCATGTTAGGTTGGTCCTCTGCTCAGGTACTCATTAGGCAGAAATCAAAGTATCTGCCAGGGCTATGGTTTCATCTAAAGTGTGGGACCCTCCTCCAGGATCACTGGTTACGGGCAGAATTTAGTTCCTTGCATTGCTAAGACTGGTTCCCATTCTCAGATAATAATAATGTCCCTTTCAATTAAAGTCAACTGATTTGTAACCTCATCACAGGTATGAATAATTCATCATATTCACATACTCACAAGTTCTGCCAGCACACAAAGAAGATTATACAGAAGCCACTCAAGAGAAGAGGATTATACAGCACATGTACAACAGAGTAAGAATCTTCAGGAACATCTTAAGAGTCCTCCTCACACAGATAGTAATGGAAGATGAGAATAAAAATTCTTTAGGGCTATACCAAAATCCTGCTATTTTTCCCTGCTATTTTTCTGTTCCCAAAGATGCTGCTGCTTGTAAAATGTATATACATAATTACAGCTGCAACCAAGAATCCTCCCACATTTGGTAACTCCATCCTTTCATTGTTGATGGTAGTCACTTCTTATATGGCCTATTTTATTAACCGGGAATATCTGCCTCTCTCTCACAGTCTTTAATTCTATATAAACCATTCCTACCTCTGAATGAGGTAATTCCTGGCTGGCTTTTCTGTTACTGTTAGATTAATACTGAACTTATTAAGGCCCTCCCTTACTCCACAAAGACCTAGAATCGTTGTTGTACCTTTTCGCCTTCTATTATTGGCTTTTATTTTTCTTGTCTTATGTTAGTTCATGCTACAAAAGCAATTTTAGGTATTCTATGGTTCCCTAGCCTCCATCTTTTCTAACCAAGAAAGAAGAACTGCAAATTTGCAAAATGTCAGTTCTAGGGCCATACGGATGATTAAGTATACACATAATTAGTATTTCCACAGTGCTGAATATGACCCTTTAGGAACACAAGTCTCAGAGTTAAAATACTCACTTCTTTGATCTCACAGCTTATATTTTTCTCAGACAAAAACAAAAAGGTTTGGTAAGTTTTGCCTACTGATTTAGATGACAAATATGTTGATAGACAAAGAAGTAGAATACCACGAAAAAAAGGCCACCTTATATAACTATTAGTCTCTCATAACAACAAGGCACAAGGTTGGTGATCTCCTTCAGACAGCTACTACCACTGCTATACTGATTTAACAAGGTGATCTATATTCTCCAGTTTTATTTTTTTTATTTAATTTTTTTTAGGTAAACTCTACACCTAACGTGAGGTCTGAACCCACAACCCTGAGATCAAGAGTCACATGCTCTACCAACTGAACCAGTCAGGTGCCCCTGTATTCTCCAATTTTAAACAGAGCACTAGTTTGTCTTCTTTTAAGAAAAGGGGTATTTATTAAAAATTACTGTTTTATGGTAGAAATGATAAACATTGCTAGTGATAATTAAAATTTTAATAGTCTTGGCTTACAAACAATGGCTTTCAAATTTGCCAACAGATTGTCAGGCCAGGTACAAGAGTCAGCTTTTTTTAGGAGCAGTCTCATAGCATAATACGTAATTAAGCCAACAAATACCAAATGAGTCCCCACTACGAGTAAGGCACCGTCTAGTAGGTGGGTGATGGTGGAGAAGAAAAATTACAGGATGAACCAAACATGAATTCTGCCCTCAAGTTATTTATAACTGAAAAGAAAATCCTGAGGGCAGAATCAACCCAATTTTCCTTTACCTTCTGTAGCAGACATACTCTTTATGTGATCCCTATCATCCCCAACTCCTGGTGTTCCTGTCCTTATATGACCATCTCCCCTTGAGTGTGGGCAGGACCTGTGACTTGTTTGTAACCAAAAGAATTTGATAAAGGTGACAAAAAATGTACACAATTATTTGTACTAAAGTATGTGATTAAGTATGTGCTACATAATATTGTAGCACCCATCTTGATGGAGACTTTCTCCTTTGCTGGCTTTGAGGAAGCAAACGGCCATGGTCAGAATGCCACAAGACCAGGAACTAGAGGAGGCTTCTAGGAGCTGAAGCCTACCTCTAGCTGACAGCCAGCAAGAAACTGAAGACTTCAGTCTCACAACAAAAAAAACAAATTCTGCCAACAATCTGAGTAAACTTGGAAACTGTTCCTTTCCCAGTCAAGCCTCAGTTGAGAACTACCTCTTGGCAAACACCTTGATTCAAGTTTTGTGAGATTTTCAGCAGAGAGCGCGCAGAAACTAAATGTATGTTGTTTAAGGCTAAATTTATGGTAATACTGTTACAAAGCAATAGATAAGCAAATACACCTTCATTCTCCCTTTTTTTAAGATTTTATTTTTAATGAGAGCTCCTGCACAAGTAAGAGAGCAAAAGGACGGGGGGGGGGGGGAAGCAGAGGAAGAGGAGAGGCAGACTCCCCACTGAGCAGGGAGCCCGATGTGGGGCTTGATCTCAGGACCTTGAGATCATGACCTGAGCTTGAAGGCAGACACTTAACTGACCAAGCCACCCAGGCGCCCTGATACACCTTCATTCTTACTCAAATTGTTCACATATCGTAAGTGGCAAACTCAAGTATCCTAAACATCAGATCACCACTGGTAATACGAAACCCCCAGCCTATACACAAGAGAAAAGCAGAATCAGTTACATAGTCATACACTTTTGTAAGAAGCAAGCTCCAATTTGTTGCCAATATTGCCAGAAGGACCAGGCTGGTTACCTGATTAACAGTTCAAAAACTAAAGATCAGCAGCTCTTCTCAGAGCCCAAGCAACTACCATTTCCTGATTAAATGATCAGAAGGAGCTACCAGGCTTATTAAGTATGAATGGAAAACCTGAAGGGTCAAGGCGCACCACAGTGGTTGGTAGAGATGACCAGCTTAGGTGTAGAAGAAAACGCTCATTTCCACTTACTCAAAGAAAGTAAAAATATGTATCTCCTAGTAAAATACACCTATTTTCCCTCTTGTCTAAAAGCCACCTTTTATATTTTTTTCTGTTTTATTGAGGTATAACTGATGAAAAAATTGTAAGATATTTAAAGTGCACAATGTGATGATGTGATATACGCATATATTGTAAAAGGATTCCCACAATCAAACTTATTACATATCCATTACCTCACATATTTACCTCTCTCTTTTTTAAATCACCTTTTCTTAAACGCAGTGAGGCCCTGTTTGGGACATTCATTCATTATTAATGAGCCAGAGTAAGCCTACTACCATCTGAAGATTCTTACCATCACTTTTTCAGAAGTCCCATCACCATCGGCTCATTGCAGCACAAGTATTTTCATAAAGAGTAGAAGTGATATATTAGTACAATTTTATCAGGATAATAAACGTAACTAAAAACAATCAGCAGGATTTATTTTTTTATTATCCAACAGTGAGAGCTGGAAAAGTACTCAACTGTCACTGTACTTATTTAACTTTTTAAAGAGTAAAGTCAGTTACTTGTTGTAAAACACAAAATATGTGACAAAATATACGCTTAGAGTAATGTAGTTTTCTCCTTTGCAAAAGGAGATTCACTACATTATATCATAACCTATTTCTAAATGGGCAGCTAACAAAATTAACTTTTATTGCATATTTACAAGTTATTTAATCTCTTTTAATTACACACATACACAAAGCCTTTTTGCAAATCATTAGCAGTTAAGAAGTACTTTGACACTTCAGGTAGATAAAATGTTCTTGGTTGTCTGAGAAAACCATTCCTTATAACATTGGTAAATGCATAATCACATTTCCAAATTTCAGGAAATAAAAGCAAAATAATTGGAAAGAATATACATTTACTCTAAATAAAGCTTGAGGGTACAACCAGAGATGAATGTGTAAAGCCTAACTTGATCTGTCCGCTCCCACTGTGCCTCAAGGTATCTCTCTGAATGCCCTGTTTGCAAACATCTAGGTCAGTCCCATGGCTTAAACAACAGTGTCTTAAATAGGGCATGAGAATAAATCAAATGCACAATAATGTAAAGGAACATATCTCCTAGATACAATGAAGCACTAAATGTAACAATGTTAAAACCTGGCATAGAGAGGCCTGCCTGAAACAAACCAAAACAAAAATATTCCTAAGGCTTTCTAAAATAAAAGATTTTTAAAAGGCAGGGTAAATGAAGAATAATCTATAGACAGCTATTCTCGCCTTAAGGAGGGGCAAAGTTCACATATGGGTCTTTCACCTGCTACTTCTAGTTATAAGGAGTAACCTGGTAAACCAAACTCACAAAAATTCAGCCCACAGCACAAAACAAGTGGAGTAACTGGCCTCAGCCTAAAATGACGGTTCTACCATATTTCTTGGAATCCTTTCCAGAAGCCTCAGGACCTCTACTTTTTGAGACCTGTAACATGCACCAATAATTGATTTAATTGTTGATCTCTGCTACTAAGATACACAATAACATGGGTGGCCATTCTATCTCCCACCTGTGTCCTGACCTGCACTAAGCACCACACATATTCAACAGAATGACCTAAATAAGTTTTGCGTTATAAAGAACAGGGGTCTACAAACAACTTCTATAAAGTGCCAGACAGTAAATATTTTAGGCTTCATGGGACCACATAGTCTCTGCTAGAGCTATCCAACATCATGGCATGAAGAGTTTAAGAGAATGTGTAAATGAATGGGTATGGCTGTGTTCCAGTAAAACTTTGTTTACAAAGCCATATATATGCTATAGGCTAGATTTGGACCACAAGCCATAGTTTGTCAACTCCTGACAGGGAACTCCACACCTCAAATTTTTCTCAAGTTTGATAAACAGCTGAAAATCTCCCTTTGGTAGAGAAGAGAAGAAAACCAAACAATTTTATTCTACCTTTAAATTGCCAAGATCATATACTAGCTATACAGCAGACCTAGGGATCTGTGGGACTCCCTGAATGAACAAACTAAGACATTATGCTAGATGAAAAATGAAGAAGGGTAAAGATGGTCAGTAATTTTAACCAACAACAAATAGTTATTGAAAATCATTACATCCACAAAAATTCTATCTGATCTAAAATATATTTTTCCTGCCAATATTTAATAAAGCATACCCTTGCCTCTCCTATATTTTTCCACTCCTTCTATTGCTTACCTTGTGTAAAAACAGATAAAAGCAGCATGTGATGGTGGTAATTGCTTCCTCACTAGTCTCCCTGCTTCCAGAATTGAGCTACCTAAAACACAATTCTGTTCTGCTTATAGTTAAGTTGCCAGTTAGCAATGGTTAAGCCTAAGGACTCTTGGGTCACAGAGAAATTAATGTGAGTCTAGATTCTATCATGTATTAGCTGTGTGACCCTGGGCAAGTTATTTAACCTCTCCAACTTCTATTTCCTTATCTATAAAACAGTTTTTAAAAAATCATAAAATTGTGGTAAAAAGTAAATAAGGAATTCATGTAAAGTACTTATCAAAATATACATTATAATCTTTCAACAAATGTATGCTAAGTTAATGTGTTTAAAACCCATCTGCAGGCGCCTGGGTGGCTAAGTCGGTTAAGCGTCTGTCTTCGGCTCAGGTCATGATCCCAGGGTTCTGGGATCAAGCCCCACATCGGGCTCCCTGCTCAGCGGAAAACCTGCTTCTCCCTCTCCCACTCCCCCTGCTTGTGTTCCCTCTCTCGCTGTGTGTCTCTCTGTCAAATAAATAAATAAAATCTTTTTAAAAATAAATAAATAAAATAAAACCCATCTGCATATTCATTGAAATTCCTCCCACTGAGCAGCAGGATCTATGTGCCCTCCCCTTGAATCTGGGTCAGCCTTAATAAGTTTCTTGAAGTTGCTTGTAACCATGAGAATGCAGCAGAGGTGAATCTGTATGGTTTCTGAGGCTAGGTCAGAAAAAGCCATACAGGTTTTCTCTGAGTCTCTTGAGACACTCTAGGGCCATGTAAGAAATCCAGGCACTCTGACATTGCTACATTGGAGAGACCACATACAAGCACTATTCAGCTGAGCATCCACCCAGCCGTATGAGTAAGCCATCTTTGTCAACAAATCCAGCTAAGCCTTCAGATGAACACAACCATACAGAGGACCACAGCCAACACCTGACTGCAACGACCTGACCCACAAAATTGTGAGCAAACCAAATTGTTACTTCAAATAATTAAGTTTTGGGTAATTTGGTAGATAGACAGCAAGAGCAACCAGAACAAAATTTTAGTATGAGTATTGATGTAACAAAAATCTAAAACATGTAGCATTGGCCAGGTCCCTCAGCAGCCTCACAAGTAAACCAAGATAAAGATGGGCCTGGCTTGAAGGGGTTTATGGTTATGACTTTTATCTAATGGAGTAAACCCCAATAAAATCCACTGAAATAGCAAAAAATGTTCAAGGAAATCATATTAACAAAAGCATTCTTAGCTTAAACTTAAATGAATGGAATAAGTACAAAAAGAAAAGAAGTCTTTGGACACCCAAACTTCGAGAGGTAGGAAGCAGGCCGAGAAAGCTACACAAATGCAGACATACATCATTTCTTAGGAAAATAAAAGAATGATTCAGAAGGAAGAATCAAGAACCCAAATGGTAGAACCAAGAGCAATGGAGAACAATTCCTAACAAGCAGTACTGGACCCTAATCAAGAAACTGCCAACATCTGCCCAGCTGCATTTCAAAACCACAATTGTCTCGTGATTGCTATGCCCCTCTCATGTCTCCCATTTTAGAATGGGATGTCTACTGTGGTTATCCCATCCTTGACTCACTACTATACCAGTGGCTATGTGGGGAGCAGATAACATCTTCTTGGTTCATAGGTCTTCATATCAAGAGAAACCATACCTGAGGAACTGCACATTAGGAGTCCCATGAGCACATAGAGTTGATTAGATAACTGGATCCTGAGCTCACGCCAGAACAATTAAGGCTTTAAGGTGGAAGAGGGGACGCCTGGGTGGCTCAGTCAGTTAAGTGTCTGCCTTAAGTTCATGTCGTGATCACAGGGTCCTGGGATTGAGTCCCACATTGGGATCAGGGAGCCTGCTTCTCCCTCTGCCTGCTGCTCTCCCTGCTGTGCGTGCTCTATCACTCTCTAACAAATAAATAAAAATCTTTCTAAAAAAATAAGGTGGAAGAGGACTTGGGAGGGAATGAATTTTGCATTTGAGAGAATTATAAATAATTTGTAACCAGAGGAAAGACTGGTGGTTTTAAAAGATGTTTGTCTGGATCTTTTAAACACTTCTTTATTGACACTTCTCCCATCAAGACGTGTGGTCCAGGGGCGCCTGGGTGGCTCATTCGTTGGGCGTCTGACTTCAGCTCAGGGCGTGATCCTGGCGTTATGGGATCGAGCCCCACATCGGGCTCCTCTGCTGGGAGCCTGCTTCTTCCTCTCCCACTCCCCCTGCTTGTCTCTCTCACGGGCTGTCTCTGTGTCAAATAAATAAATAAAATCTTAAAAAAAAGAAAAACACTGAAAATGAAAGATGGTCCTAACATCTTTCAAAAAAAAAAAAAAAAAAGAGGTGTGGTCCATGTCCATTTCCCTTGAATCCAGTCCAGTTTTAGTGACAGGCTTGTAAAAATAAAATGCAACAGAAATGACATTATTATAACTTCCAAGTCTTGGTCAGAAAAGCCCAAAAAGCTTTTGCTTGATTCTCTTGAGACACTTGCTCTGAGCAAAGCCTGCCACCATGTAAAAAGTCTGACTACCCCCAAAAACACCATGCTGGAGAGACCACACATAGGTACTCTGGTTAGTAGCAAAGCTGATGGCCCACCAACAGCCAGCATCAACTACCAGCCATGTGAGTGAGCAAGATCAGCCCACTTCAATCTACATGGCTTTTAGCCCCAGCTGACATCTGACTGCAAGTGACACAGCCTTAAATGAGGAACGCCTAGCAAACAGACTACTGCCCAGTAACAAATTATTGACCTACAAAAACATGAGCAATATAAAATAGTCGTTTTAATCTTCTAAGTTTTAACATAATGTCTTATAGAACAATAGTAAGCAAAACAATAGTGATGATGTCACTCTCCGTGGCTTCCTGTTATTCTTCGAATAAAGTCAATTCCTTTTATATAATTTACATGGTCCTGCATGATCCAGTCCATTGACCTTATTGTTAACTAGTGAGTGGCCTTAGCTGAAATGTCACTTCCTCTAAAAACTATTCCTTTTAACACCAAGTATAGGGTAGGGGCCCCTTCTAAGCATTCCTATAACATTCTTTACTTTTCCTGTTACATATCATGTATTGAAAATGTTCTCTATCTTGACCTGGGTTCATGGAGTTGTACACAAGATTTGTGTACTTAACTTCACTATATGCTATACCTCAGTAAAAACTGTTTAAGAGGCACCTGGGTGGCTCAGTTGGTTAAGGGTGCCCAAAAGACTCTTGGTTTCAGCTCAGGTCATGATCTCAGGGTCGTGAAATCAAGCCCCATGTCAGGCTCCACGCTCAGTGTGAAGTCTGTTTGAGATTCTCTCCTCCATCCCCATCCCTCCCCCTGGTCTCTCTCTCTCTCTCTCAAATAAATAAATAAAATCTTTAAAAAAAATTGTTTAAATATCCTGCAAACCAGTTTACCATTCTTAAGGCACAGAAACAGTACAGAGAGCAAAAGAGCCATGACCTATATAAAACAGCAAGAAAAAATTCCCGTTGGACTTCCTTTGCCCTTTGGTAATATTAAATACCATGACAGCTGAAATGCAGGTGTGCAGGGATCAGCAATAAACTAATGACTGCTTTAGTGCCAACTTTAGCTGGTACACACAATGTCCAAACTACTTAAATGAAGCTGAAAGTAAATAGGCCTTTAAGAATAATATTTTTTCATTTATGTTGCTGCCCTACCAAATTTACAGAAATAATCTCATAAAGTTGGATTTCATAAACATACCTTAAAATATAATTATCCTTGGAGTGCCTGGGTGGCTCAGTTGGTAAGTGTCTGCCTTTGGCTCAGGTCATGATCACGGGGTCCTGGGATCGAGTCCCACACTGGGCTCCCTGCTCTGCGGGGAGTCTGTTTCTCCCTCTTCTGCTTCTCTCCCATGCTCATGCTATCTCTCTCTCTCTCTCAAATAAATAAATAAAATCTTTAAAATATATATATGTAATTATCCTTTAATTATCTGAGATTCAATATTTAAAGTAAATACTCTGGAGTTATGTAAAAGAATGAAGATGTGAACTGTATTTGACCCATCTATGTAGTCACTTTAGATGAACAGTAATCACATACTGCTAATGAGATCAAAGTTGTAGGTTCCAGCCTTACAGGAGTCAGTTCCGTGCAGAAACTAATGTCCTTTGGCATAGTCATAACAATGCTTTCCACAGTCTGATAGCTTCTATTACGAGAATCAAAAGAAAAGAGAAGACACAGTATACGTAGTCAGAATTGCATAAATGTTACAAATACAACAATTTAAAGCATACCGGATTATTAGCACAATTATTGTTAATATCACTAAATAAATAAATGAACTCTCCCTGCTTCCATATGATAAAATCAGCAGGATACCGTATAGAAACTAAAATTAGATTTGGGTTTTCAAAATGCAGGGGGGAAAAAACTAGCAGACAAATTTGGCCAAATTGATAAACTCAAGAACTTTGTCTCAAGACGACTCATATTTTCTTTTTATATGTGATATTTAAGTCACATTCTTCTGTCCTCTCCACACTCCAGCAATCTACGTTAATAGAGACTTCCAGATCTACTTGTTTTGGAGATTAAATGGGATAATGTAGTAAATTAAAAAAAAAAAAAACAGAAAAATCATTCATTTAAAATTTGTAATGACCCAAAAGTTAAAAATACTGGCAAGCTTAACTGGAATCTAAATTTTCTAACTACTAGATTTTCCCCAAATAAGTTTAATAATTCCTAAAAAATAAAGTAAAATTTAAAAATTTAAAAAAGTGATACTTAAAAAAAAAAAACACTTGAGGAAACTGATCCACAATACAATTTACTTAATGCATCCAACTCACGACGAGAAATAGATATTCAAGAGTGACTTTAAAGTGTTTCACATTCCACATTATTCAAATAGCTTGTAAGAGAAAGAATATTCACACATAATACAAAGCAAAAAGTGAGGCGAGTCATGAGAAGATACAGATAAGTGGAACCAGAAGTTGGAGAATGACTTCCAGCTGACATAAAGAAAGGCATCCCCAAGGAAAGGGCATTTGAGTTAGGTTTTAAAAACCAGACAGCACAGAATATATAACATTATGGTTGGCTTCATTTAGGAAAAAAAAAAAAAAGGCAGTAGCATTTGCCTTCACAACTGCAATGAAGCAAGGAAATATTTATATGAGTAATTACTTACTTGATACCTCTCTCCCCAACTAGACTTCAAGTTCTAAAAGGGCTGAGACTCACTTTTTCAATTGTCTCTCCAGTACCTAGCAGAGCATCTGGTATGTGGTAGACATTTAGAAAATATTTGTTAAATAAATGAGTAACAAAGGCAGGAAAGTAATAATTTGCCTAGAGAATAAAGAAGAAAGGGATATAAAGATCAAAACAAGTATTTAGGGCCAAATCACAGAAGACCTTGAAAATCAAACTGAGTAATTTTTACTTTCTTTGGTTGTTAATAAGGACTCACTAAAGTTTTTAAGCAGTGCAGTGACATAACTGGGTCTGTGCTTTAGAAAGTGTATCTAAAAGCAATACACGCAATAGATCACAAAAAAAGAGACAACGAAAGCAATCACAAGATCATTACAGGAGTCCAGATCAAAGATAACAAGGACTTAAAACTAAAATAAAAGCAGGGGCACCTGGGTAGCTCAGTCAGTTACGCATCCGCCTTGGGCTCAGGTCATGATCTCAGGGTCCTGGGATAAAGCCCCCTGTCAAGGCTCCGCTGTCAGCAGGGAGCCTGCTTCTGCTTCTCCCCCTCCCCTCCTTAATGCTCTCTCACTCTCTCGAATAAATAAATAAAATCTTAAAAAAAAAAACTCTAAAATAAAAGTGATGGGAATATAAAGTAAAAATATAAGAACCACAAGAATATTACATGAAAAAATCAACAGGGCAATCAGTCATGCATTTAACATCTTCTGAGCACCTACTATGTATCTACCAGACACCATGCTAGGAGCTGGAGACAGGACATAAAAAGAAGCCACAGTCCTTTATCTCAAAGAGCTGATGGTTTCCCTGAGTTGTCCCAATAGGGAAAATTGATTATAAATATGATGAATGAAGAAAAGAAGAAGTCAAAGACTAAATTTTTAGTCTAGATGACCAAAAGGATTGTTACCATCAGAGAATAGAGCAGAAGAAGGTGGGGGAGAGAAGAGGATATGGAAGCTTTTGACATATTGGCTTTGTGTAGAATATTCAAGTGAAAATGATCAGGCAGCAGTTACAAACTCAAGACTGGAAAAGAGAACAGAAGTAAGGTCTTACAATTTGGGAAACATATAGCATAAACATGAGAGCTGAAGTTGAGAGCTGGAAAAGATAAGAAGGGATATTATAGGTAGAACCTTGGAAACTACATTTAGAGAGGGGTAAGGGAGAAGAAAGAAAAAAGAATTATCAGTAAATCAAACCAAACCAAGACAAAAGAGAGCAATCAGAGAGGCAGAAGGATCATCAAGATAAGGGGAAATGTTTCCAGAGTCATGGAACATCAACAGTATTAGTTGTAGCAAAGAAATCATGGAAAATTAGGACTGAAAAAGGGGCCACTGGATGTGGGAACAAAAGAAATGTGTTAGTGACATTTGAGAGAGTGGCAGAGTGGTATGGAAAAATTCTGTTTCTAAGAAGCTGAACAGTGAATAATGAGGCAGTAAAGATAGCTAGAGGAAGCCACTCTCATGAAGTCTGACCACGAAGAAAAAGAAATGGTGGAAGTCTGACAATGAAAAAATAAATAAATAAATAAATAAATAAATAAATAAATAAATAAAATAATGGGACAGTAGTTTGATGGGAATGGCAGAAGGAGAATAATTTTTTTTAGGACAAGGAAAGATTACATGAGTTACACGTCATTAGCAGGAGGGAAAGGATTAAAGGGACAAAAAATAAAAGCAACATTTTTAGAACAGGAAAGAACTAAGAGGAAGAAAGAAGTGCTGGTAAAAAGACAAAGATAGATAAAATATTTGATGCATTCATTCAATATATATTTGTTGAGTGTCCATCATGAACTCAAAACTGGAGAATATATACTAGAGAACAAGAAATAGTCCTTCCAAAGGAAATGGAAGAATGCCACACTAACACCCATTCCACCCTCCTCTGTTGTACAGCAGCCATGCAATCTGGATAGAATTAACTCTAACACTAGCGAAAGGAGTTTTTAATCTTGCGTGGCCTCAAAAATCAACAAAATCATTATCTACCTTATCAGGGTGTGTGATTCAGGAATGGGCACAGAACCCAAGTTAGTCCTGTCAGAATGAAACCAGGACTTTGATTTAATGCAAAAAAAAGGACATTTCTGAATGGCAAGATACACTGGGCAGAGGTTTGGAACTAATGCAGCCATTCTGCTATAGAAAAGCCAGTTTGTGATGAAGGCAACATCAAGGAGGATAGAGCTGAGAGACTCACAAAGAAAAATAATGAAGCTCTGATCAAATTACATCTGAAACCCATCCTTTCTTTGGTCTTTAAGTTACATGATCCAATAAATCCCCTTCTTCGTTTAAGGCCATTTAACCACAGCTTTTTGATAACTGCAAGGGAAAGCATCCTAATTACAAATTAGATTGCCACTATAGGCACAAAGTTGTTATAAAAATGTAGCATAAAGTAGGATATGCCCAGTGCAAATTTTGGACTGAATCCTTTCTATCCTTCTAGCTTTTGGCTGTCCATAGTTCTAAACTTTCAACCTAAGAATGCCCTTTCTGTGGTAGTGCTTTCTTGAACTTTCACCCATTCCTCCCAAGCTGGTTTTCTCTTCACTGATCCCTGAATCCCCAGTCTGGGAGCAGCATGGTACTCCCCCTCTCAGAAGCATCAGACTTCACTTCATCTCTATGCTCCTGAATCAAGGGAAAGGTGCCTATGACTTCAACCACAACCATCTTGATAAGGAAATTCTTAGCCCTGGGAATATCCTTTCTGCAAGTCTGTTCCTGTGGCTCAGTCCAGAATTTCCATCTTTTCCTATCAGCCTGGCTGATTTGTCTTCCTTCAAGACCAGACTTCTAAAGTACCTCCTCCGGGAAGTCATGGCAGGTCCCCTTCCCACTGGTCATTGGCTCTCAGATGCTACCTCCTCAGGGTTCCTGTGACAGTTGGCACATGCCACCTCTAAGATACCCAAGACACGTAAGGAGAGAATTAGAGACAATGTGATGTTGCTCCTATTGGGACAGAGACCACAGTTTATTTTGTGTATAAACAACATGTAGGAAGGAACATCGGGTGTGAGATGGAGAAATGGGTGTTGAACTCAAAACATGTACATGGCTTCCAGTCCAGGTAAAGGGAGTAATGAGACCAAATGCTGAGAAGCCAGCATCAATTCAGCAGCAAATTTTATTGAGGGATTATTATGTGCAAAACACTGTTGTAAGTGCTAGGGATACAGCAAAGAAGACAGGCAAAGTCCTTACCTTCAGAGTGCTTAAATTCTAATTTGGAAGAACAGAAAATAAACATAAATAGGGGCGCCTGGGTGGCTCAGTCATTAAACATCTGCCTTCGGCTCAGGGCGTGATCCCAGAGTCCTGGGATCAAGCCCCATATTGGGCTCCTCCGCTGGGAGCCTGCTTCTTCCTCTCCCACTCCCCCTGCCTGTGTTCCCTCTCTCGCTGGCTGTCTCTCTCTCTCTCTCTCTCTCTCAAATAAATAAATAAAATCTTTAAAAAAAAAAAAGAAAAGAAAAGAAACATAAATAAATATAAAAAATTATTTCTGATAGCACTAAGTGACATGAAGGTGATAAGCTGTGGTGATGGGGGGGAGGGGGTACTCTAGATAAAGCAGTAAAGCCCTTCTGAGGTGATGACATTCTTCAATCTGAGAAGAAAGAAATGAGACAGACCCAGAATGAGGAAGGGCATGCCAAGGAAAGAGTAAATGCAAATGCCCCGAGGCAGGAAAAAGTTTGACATATGTGTGTGTGGAGGGGGGAATGGCCAGTGTGGCTAACAGCAGAGTGGACAAGGATAAAAACAATAGGAGATTAAGGCAAAGGTCATGCTTAAGGAACAGTGAGGTATCAATTTGGACCAGAGTTGAAATAGTAGATGATCCTAGAAAACTAATTTAAGGCTAAGGATGCCTCACAGATATTTCTTATAAAGTAGGGTGACTTTGGGGAGGGGCTGGACACTTGATCTAGAGCACCAGGGCAGCAAGGCAACCACTGCTGGCATTCTGTTACTACAGAATGTCTGAGTAGAAAGTCATCTAACTCACCTTTGCCAATGAAGGGGGAAATGGAGGTCTGGGAGAGGTGAGAGTGTAAGTCATAATTAATGTTCACCAATACATGGGTCTCCTCTATTTCTGGGTACACAGGAATAATAATGTGTAACGTCAGGGCCAAAGCATTTAATTACTGCTGTTTAGCCCTCCAAGCCTACCGTGGTAATCGCCTGTTACCAAGGGGGGTGTCACAAATGCACTGCAGAATGCTAAACCAACACCTGGAGGGAAGTACCGTGAAGAACCCAGAGCCACAGTAAATTTGCAAGAGAGATAAAAAAAACTCTGTGTTAAATTACTGAGATAGCTGAGGGTTGCCTGTTATGGCATGATAACCTAACCTATAATAATTACTATAGAATACAAGCAGAATTTTTTAAAAGATTATAAAGAGTAGAGATGCTTACTTTGAGTGGGGAAAAGAAGAGAATATGAACGATTACTCAATGCCTTTGACAGATGGCATTTTTTGACATAGTTCTCCATCTTTCCCTACATCAGTGACCTTGATCAGATATGTAACTTTGCAGTTCCTGCTCCTAATGGTATGGAGTATATATTAGTCAACTGGGCTACGATAACAAAATACCATAGACTGGGTGGCCTAAATAACAGATTTTTATTTTCTCAGTTCTGAAGGCTGGAAGTCCAAGATCAGGATGCCAGGTCCTAGTAAGAGCTCTCTTCCTGGCTTGCAAACAGCCACCTTCTTGCTGTGTCCTCACATGGCAGGGTCAAGGGGAGTGAGAGGGAGAGTGCAAGTGAACTCATGTCAGCCAGCCAGCCCTCTGGTGCCTCTTTTTATAACGGCATTAAACTCATTATGAGAGCACACCTTTTAAGATCTCATCTAAACCTAATTATCTCCCAAAGGCCCCATCTCCAAATACCATAACACTGGGGATTAGGGTTTCAACATAAGAATTTGTTGGGGGGAAGGGGACACAATTTAGTCCATATTCTCCTACCCCCTGGTTTGTGGTTTGGCCATGTGACTTTCTCTGGCTAACAGAATGAGGCAGGGGTGACAGTGTACACCAGCTCCAAAGCCAGGCTTTAAAAAGCTCTGACGTGTTTCCACTTGCCCTCTGGCACCTCTACCGCAGGCATGAGAAGAGTATGCTATGGCTAGATCACTCCACCAAGGAGGACAGAAACACATGAAGTCTTATCAGCACAGCCAACCCATATTTTAACAACCTGCCATGAGAAGCAGAGCCACCTTCCTAGCCACCAAGCCTAAACCACCGTGCTGACTGAGCCCAGCCTAAATTAGCAAACGCATGAATGATAATAAATGATTATGTTTTTAATATAACATACAAACATGAGTCTGGGGTACTTTGTTAGGAAACATTATTGTGGTAATAGGTAACTGATGTAACATCTATACAATGTCTACAGGTAAATGGCCAAGGAGCACATCTGGCTCCTTAGGAAGAGCCTTACGCTAACAAAGACATCAGGAAAATTAATTTGGACTTCACCAACTTTTTTCTTGAAATTCTTGTTTCTTTATTCACCTCTGCTGGTTCCTTGCAATAGCTCCTAAATTCAATTCCAAGACTAGTCAGCAAGATTTGTGAAGACAACAGAAGAGACAGAAGAAAGGAGGGAAAAAACAGAATCATGTAGTATTACAAAAACCATTAATTTCAAGAAAGAAAATCAAGTACAGTACAAAACACCAAAGACAAAAAAAAATTAAAAAGTCCTTGGGTTTGGTAAGGAAGAAGTTGCTAGTTCATCAGAAAGCCATTTTTGGACACTAGAGAAACAGATGCATGGGAATTAGGAAAACAGTGAACTGCATGTAGACTGAGACAGCGATTTTAGATCATTTAATTTAGAAGTTTAACAGTGAAAGAAAGAAATAAGGCAACCACCAGTCAGGCAGGAAATGGAACTCATTTCTCAATAGGGAAGACCTGGGCTGTATTAGTTTTCCATTGCTATGTAACAAATTACTACAAACTTATTATCTCTGTTTTGTAGGTCAGAAGTCCACGTGGGCTTAGCTCGGTTCTCTGCTTCGGGTCTCACAAGGACAACATCCAGGTGTTGATCAGGCTAAGCTCTTATCTGGAGGCTCTGCGGGAGGATCCACTTCTATGCTAATTTGGGCTATTCGCAGAATTCAGCTCCATGCAGCTGTTAAGACCGAGGTCCCATTTCCTTGCTGGATATTAGCAGGAGGTTGCTCTCAACTCCTAAAGGCTTCTCTCCTACCCTTGCATCTATTCTCCTCCATCTTCAAGCCAGCAACAATGCAATAGATCCTTTTTCATGTTTTCAAGCTCTGGCTTCCCTTTCTACTACCAGTTGAAAAGCATTTTGCTTTTAAAGGGCTTATGTGATTTTATTAGTTCTATCTAGATAACCTCCCCATCTTAAGGTCAATTGATTAGTAACCTTAATTGTATCTCAAAATTCCTTTTGGTATGTAATGTAACATAATCAAGTAAGTAACATCCAGCATATGCACAGTCCTAGGGATTATGGCAAGAAATTTTAGGAGAGCATTTTAGGATTCTGCCTATCATATATACATATTTAAAGTTGGAAAAGGATCCAAAAACTAAAAGATCTTGAGGATTTTAAACATCAGAATCTTGGATTACACAAATTACTCATAATTAGTAAGGAAAGAAATCAAGGAAAAAGTACACCATCCTAGCCATAGCAAAAAAGCAGGATTTCTCTTCTTGGAGATTAAAAGAATGATAAAATGGGAGAACAGGAGGAAAAAGACAGCATTCATGCCAGCTAGTTACTTTGCCAAATTTAGTATCATTTTAATTTAGATACAAAGAGACATATTCTCATATTCCGGGTTCTTTGAAAAAGTTCTTCCAGATGGTTACACCTCCCTAGAGTGACAGCACCCAGTGTAGCTTTGCACATATTGGGAATTCAATTAAACACTGCTGACCATCTGATTGAGAATTCAGTCTGGAGTAGCTGACTCAATACAAACATATGGCTTAGTTCCCATCAAAGGAAAAATCAAGTCACTGTATTCCCCTCTCTAACATTACACCTCCTTTGCAATGTGGAAGAAAACAGAATTGAGCAATAAAAATAGACATGTAAAAAAGATTAAGGAACAGGCAAACTGTAGAATATAAAATTTCTCTAATTTTATCATAAAGTCAGAATTCTTCGGCTAAGAATCAACATTAAGACATTTCCTTCTTAATTCAATTCAATCAAATCAATGCTTACTGAGCACTGGTTCAGGATATTTAAGATGAGGAAGACACAATCTGAGCACAGGTTGTTAAGGGTTGGGGGATAAGTACATAAATGACTATAATGTGAGGTTGAGCAACAATAAGTGTTAGAAGGGAAGGGAAGAAAACAGTATTAAACCACTTTAACTCTATAAAGAACCATATGAAGTATTTATAGGTAAGAAAAACAAAGGTACAGACAGGTTAAATACATTTTTTCAAGGTCATATAGCAGGTATACAGATTATAAATTCAATTCAGGACTGATTGACCCCAAAACTCAATCTCTCCCAAAGGAGGGATTAAATCATCTCTGGTTGGCTACCTGAACAAGTTTCGAGTAAGGTAGAAAGAAACTGTAACAGTTTCTTAGAGAAGCAGTTACTTCAGGTGAACTCAAAAAGATATATACAGTTTTGGGGTTTTTTTTAAGATTTTATTTATTTATTTGACACAGAGAGCCAGCCAGCAAGAGAAAGAACACAAGCAGGGGGAGTGGGAGAGGAAGAAGCAGGCTCCCAGCGGAGGAGCCTGATGTGGGGCTCGACCAGAATGCCAGGATCACGCCCTGAGCCGAAGGCAGACGCTTAACGACTGAGCCACCCAGGCGCCCCAAGATATGTACAGTTTTGAAAAGCAGAGAGGTAAAGTAAGGAGAACAATTCCAGAGGAAAGAGCATAAGGCACAGAAGCAAGAAATCTGGGTCAACATTTGGAGATGGTAAGTAGTTCAGATAACCTAAAACACAAACTCTTTACAAATAAATATAAAACTGGACACTGATGTGAGGGGCAATATGGAAAGTTGCTCTTTATTTACTCCATAGTTAACGGGGCGGGGAGGCGGGAGGCAGGGAAGTCCAAAGTGAGCTTGAATTAGGAAGGGAAAATTACCTCTATCCCACCTCCCTTTGCCCTCTAGTCATGACGCTAGCAAACTATGTCCCAAAGCCCAAATCCAACCCACCATCGGGTGTTGTTGTTGCTGTTGTTGTTACATAAATTAACCCACTTATTATAGGCTAGCAATGTTTCAAAGGGTGGAGCTTTTATTGGCCTTTCAATTCCTTCAGTCATCTGATGGCAGACTTTCCTGTGCAAGCAGACATGCTATGTGGGTCCAGCCACCACGAGCTACCATTTTCATGCAGGCACCACAGTGTCAGAGCCCCACAGCTCATCTTTTCATCCTAGTTTTGCCACAGAAGGACCAAGCGTACTCCGCATGCTGGCTTACTTCAATTTTCTTCACCATTTTCCTGACAGAAGCACCATTACAGGTCCTGTATTTACTGATGATTCCAACCTTCTTGGCACATTTAGCCATGTTTCCACAAACTAGGACAGAACCCAGACAGCATCCACCATCTGTTTTTGTAAAGTTCTACTGGAATATGGCCATGTCCAGTCATTCATGAATTGTCAATGACTGCTTCCACCCTACAACAGCAAAAACCGTATGGCCCATAAAACCTAAAATATTTACTTTCTAGCCCTTAACAGAAAAAATATGCCATTTGCTCTAGTCCTATATCTCACAGGACTCTTCTAGTAGTTTGTTCTGGTTTAAATATAAAGCTTATATGGATATTTCTTGATTGCTCTATTTCCAATATCATAATTTTAATTCCTATTACAGAAATTGAGAATTTTGCTCTCTTATACCATCAGGCTTTCTCCCCACTCCCCTCCACACATGGTGTTCTCTCTCAATATATGTTTAAATCAGTACTCAGTGTTTATACCATTGTGACTACATAAATATTTATTCCTGAGTCAGCTAATATAATGTGATTGTTTCCACAATTATAAAAATATCTTTCTGAAGTTAATAATTACCATTGGTTTCATTTGCTTAGTTTTCCATTTACCTATCACTGTTTTTTTCTAACACGTGTCTAAATGTGTCTAACACACTTGTCAACAGTCAATTTTTTCCAAGTGTTCAAACATACCAAACACTTCATTCTCCCAAATCCTCATAGTCCTCCATTCTTTTTCTCCAATCTGGACTGGGTGCTCTCTTAGCCTAATGAACAGCTATTTTCAAGGAACCCTTTTCTCTGCCCTCCTACATCAAATCCTTTGTTTTCTGTATCCTATGTCTTTCTCTTTATTGATTTCCTCTGTTGTTTTATGCAAGTTCATCTTCTAGAAGCTTTTTATGAAACGACACTTACGATACAATTGTTGTAATCATTCTGTGTCTTAGAACTTCTTTATTCTACACTATCTAATCAACAGTTTGTCTAAATAGAGAAATATAAGCTGAAAGTGATTTTCCTCACCATTTTGAAAGCTTTGCAACACTGTCTTCTATAATCTAGTGCTGCTGTTAAAAGTATGTTGTCCTTCTGATTTCCACTCATCTCCGTATGACTTGTTTTTGTGTTTTCTTTTCTTTTACTTTATGCAACCTCCAAAAATTTTTTAGAATTTTATTTTAATCCATAATATTCTTAAATTTCAGATTGATGTGGCTTTGCAGTCTTTTCTCATTCATTATGCTGGATACTTGGGAAGCCTTTTAAGTCTAGAGACTTGTATCCTACAGTACTAGGAAATTTTACTGCAATATTTCTTTGATAATTCCCTTCAGGTCTTTTCCTTGTGCTCGATCAGTTGTCTACTGCCACAATAATAATGCATTACAAACTATCCTAAAACTCAGTGGCTTCAAACAATAACCATTTATAATTGCTCTGGACTCTACGAGTTGGCTAAGCAGCTCTGGAGATCTTGGCTCAGTTTGTTTAGACAGTCCTTTCTGGTCCCGGCTGGGCATCACATACATATTTATGGTAGGCTGGTCAACAAGCGAATTAAAATGGCATTGGCTAACTATTATTCAACATAGTACTAGAAGTTTTTGCAACAGCAATCAGAAGACAAAAAGGGATCAAAGGTATCCAAATCGGCAAAGAAGAAGTCAAAATGTCTCTCTTTGCAGATGACATGATACTCTATATGGAAAACCCAAAGGAATCCACTCCCAAACTATTAGAAGTTATAGAACAATTCAGTAAGGTGGCAGGATACAAAATCAATGCCCAGAAATCAGTTGCATTTCTATACACGAATAACGAGACTGAAGAAAGAGAAATTAGGGAATCCATCCCATTTACAATAACACCAAAAACCATGCGTTACCTTGGAATTAACTTAACCAGAGACGTAAAGGACCTATATCCTAGAAACTATAGATCACTTTTGAAAGATATTGAGGAAGACATAAAAAGATGGAAAAATATTCCATGCTCATGGATTGGAAGAATTAACATAGTTAAAATGTCCATACTACCCAGAGCAATCTACACTTTCAATGCTATCCCGATCAAAATACCGAGGACATTTTTCAAAGAACTGGAACAAATAGTCCTTAAATTTGTATGGAACCAGAAAAGGCCCCGAATCTCCAAGGAACTGTTGAAAAGGAAAAACAAAGCTGGGGGCATCACAATGCCGGATTTCGAGCTGTACTACAAAGCTGTGATCACAAAGACAGCATGGTACTGGCACAAAAACAGACACATCGACCAATGGAACAGAATAGAGAACCCAGAAATGGACCCTCGGCTCTTTGGGCAACTAATCTTTGATAAAGCAGGAAAAAACATCCGGTGGAAAAAAGACAGTCTCTTCAATAAATGGTGCTGGGAAAATTGGACAGCTACATGCAAAAGAATGAAACTTGACCACTCTCTCACACCATACACAAAAATAAACTCCAAATGGATGAAAGACCTCAATGTGAGACAGGAATCCATCAAAATTCTAGAGGAGAACATAGGCAACAACTTCTATGACATCGGCCAGAGCAACCTTTTTCACGACACATCTCCAAAGGCAAGAGAAATAAAAGATAAAATGAACTTATGGGACTTTATCAGGATAAAGAGCTTCTGCACAGCCAAGGAAACAGTCAAAAAAACTAAGAGACAGCCCACGGAATGGGAGAATATATTTGCAAAGGACACCACAGATAAAGGACTGGTATCCAAGATCTACAAAGAACTTCTCAAACTCAATACACGAGAAACAAATAAACAAATCATAAAATGGGCAGAAGATATGAACAGACACTTTTCCAATGAAGACATACAAATGGCTAACAGACACATGAAAAAATGTTCAAAATCATTAGCCATCAGGGAAATTCAAATCAAAACCACACTGAGATACCACCTTACGCCAGTTAGAATGGCAAAGATAGACAAGGCAAGAAACAACAATTGTTGGAGAGGATGTGGAGAAAGGGGATCCCTCCTACATTGTTGGTGGGAATGCAAGTTGGTACAGCCACTCTGGAAAACAGTGTGGAGGTCCCTTAAAAAGTTAAAAATTGAACTACCCTATGACCCAGCCATTGCACTACTGGGTGTTTACCCCAAAGATACAGACGTAGTAAAGAGAAGGGCCATATGCACCCCAATGTTCATAGCTGCATTGTCCACAATAGCCAAATCATGGAAGGAGCCGAGATGCCCTTCAACAGATGACTGGATTAAGAAGCTGTGGTCCATATATACAATGGAATATTACTCAGCTATCAGAAAGAACGAATTCTCAACATTTGCTGCAACATGGACGGCACTGGAGGAGATAATGCTAAGTGAAATAAGTCAAGCAGAGAAAGACAATGGCATTGGCTAAGACAGGGCCCTGTTCCATTATGGTGAGTGGGTATTAAGTCACAAAGGTCAAGGAAGAACAGGTTTTAAGAAAGAAAAGATAGTCAAAAATATCAAACACTGCTGAGAAACACGGACAGATGAGGATGGGGGTACCATATGATTTGGTTATCAGGAATATAACAATGAAGTTTAAAGAGAGATGTTTCAATAGCATAAGAATGCAAAAGTTAAAGGAGTAAAAGCAGTATGCATAGGTTCTTCTTTTTTTCAAATAATCTGATGGTGAAGAGGAAGAGAAAAATCCTGAGATGAGCAAGCAGAATATGGTAAGTAAGGTCAAGGAAAGGTTTCTGCGTTTTCTCAGTTACTTGTTTAAGAAAAAGAGAAACCTGGGCAGGAATACAGAAGGAAGTGACAAAGAATATCTCCTTGATCAAACACTTCTGAAGGCTCTCCTCAACTTTCTTCTCAACTAGGTTCTAACTTTTGGGCTTCCATGTTCATCTCTTCATTGACCAATTTTAGGAAGAACCCTGCTAAGTTCCCATAGTGGCTATAATACTAGAGAACTACTCAGCAGATGTAAGATAGGTGATGCCAGGTGATCAGGATAAAACACCAAAAATTAACAAAGCCTGGATTTTTATTAATTAAAGGATTCTTTTCCTATTTCCTCTCTCTTCTGGTGTCTGACCCTTTGTCTGACTTGACCATTGAGATGTTGTCTTTTTTCCCAGAAATGCTATGATACACTGGTCCTCAGATCCTCAATTTCCTCCTGACATCCACCTAAGAGACCGAAGACACTGTTACCTCCATCTGGTTCCAAAACTCCCTGGCTTGTTTCTCACCACAGAAAATGGAAAGACTTTAATCCTTTGTTTTCTGGACTTGGATCTCTAGAGAGTCTGGTCCCCAACCCAACCTGATCAATCGTAATCATTTATTGCTCCCTGCAACTCAGGATGACAGTATGGTGTAACAGTACACATCAGAGCAGTCTTTAAAAGACCATCTCCTGTCTCTTCTTTCTGTAGTCACTTCAGGGGTTATTGTGTATCTCTAAAACAGTCATTTACAGGTTTTAAGAGCTCATTACATGGTCACTGAAGGAATACATGAAACTCAGAACCTGCAGGCTTGAGTTGCAAAGAATATACATTTAGGCTGACTGAATTCTGAGTTCAAGTATATAGTGAAGTAGTCTGTTAGGCACTGGAGGGCAGATTTTAAAACAAAACAAAACAAAAAACATAGTCCCTACCCTTAATTAGGTTACATCTTAGTAGATAAGTCAGATATGTAAATAAATAATTAATTCATATATAAACTGATTACAGTCAGATTATCCCTATTCTGTAGCTTAAAAAGAAAAACACTTTCTCAGAATTGACAGAAATAACAGCCTTAAAATCAAAGAATATAGAATGAATAAATGAGCAAATGAACAAGCAGATGGATAAATGAGAAACCAAATATCAAACTAGTAAAGCTTTTTGGGTGTCTTAGGCAAGGTAGTAGGTATATCATGTAAATGAGACTTTCATTATTCTACAACATCTCCTTTCATTTTCCTTAAATGTCATTCTCACTATAAACGCTAATTGGTTTAGCATATATAACAAGCTAATCTGGTAATAGAATAATTCCATAACACAGTACATAATAAAAAAAAAATCTTTGCTTCTCAGCTTTACAAATATTGGAGCTTCTAAACAGATCTCACCCACTAGTCGGATCTAGCCCACCAGACTGATGGTGGGCTACAATGTGCCTTACAGCCTCCCCAGATGTTTATAGTGAGCAGCCATCTAATTGGTCAATGTTTGCGCCTTATGGATTATTAAAGTTTGTCATGTTTGATTGATACATTCTCTCAATTTTAGGGCAACTGGAAGAGTTCCCAAGAAAAGACATCATAACTATCTTGTACTCCTTCCAAAAGTATAGAAGTACCAGTTACCAATTCAGCCAGCACAAAGGATCCACCTGGTTGAACTGATTTGTCCTCTGTATAACACATTATTATTTGTTATAATGACTGATTCATAGTGCAGCTCCACTGAGGTATCTGATGGTACAAAGGAGGTTATCTTCATTCCTCATGAGATGGAATCATATAGAACTGGGTTTGAACCTGAGCTCCATGAGGTGCTGTCCACATGACCTTGAGCAAGATATTTAACCTCTTTTAAATCTAAAGTATCCATGGGACTTTAACCACATGCAAATGGGGAAAATAATACTGATCTCATAGGTTCGCTGTGAGAATTGATGATGAGATGATAAATCTATAAGACCAGCATACACTAGATGTTCAATGACTACTAACATTCCCTTTGCCTTAATCTGACTTATATTTTCAAGCAAATTTATCTAACAACTCTTTCCCTTCATTTTGATTAATTCTCATTAGCTCCCTCCACTTCATTATCTCTCCATTCATTCTTTCATTTAGGTTCAAAGTTACTAAGAACATGGACTTAACACTGCCTCTCCTGAAATATCTCCCAGACATTTCTAGAATCTATAGCAAAAAGAAAAGCTATGGTTCTCTGGGCCTTTACCTTAAAAACTGCTTGCCTTTGTTTTACAGTGCTTCCCCCAACCCCTATCTCTGATAATTTTCCAGCACTGAGGAAAGAACACTGGCTTTTAAGTCAGGCAATTCTGAATTCCAAATCCAACTATGCCACTTACTTAGTCAAGTAACTTACTTGTCTCAGTTACTAAATTTCTCTGTATTTCAATGTCCTGTAAACTAACTCCATCTCCTATAAGCTATATGGCAACAGGCACAGTGCCTAATAATAGGTACTCTAACAAATTATTAAATTTTTCTCAGCCCTGAGATTACTAATCCATCCTCTTAGTCAATGATTGCTCTCAAAAACATAGTCCAAAAAGATATAGCATGCCCTGTTCCACAGTTATTCACTCATTTTGTTACTCAACAAACAATTTTTGGGATGCCTTCTATGTTCTAGGCATAAAATAGTAACATTTGTTTAGCACTTTAAAAGACAACTAAGCCACGATTTCAGGCCTGAAGGACCTCAGGGTCTGGAAGGAAGGCAAACATGCAAATAATTACAATGCAGTGTTCTAAGTGTTAAAAAATAGAGGTGTGTACAAGTGTGGGGATGCACAGGAGCTAGAGCTCAGGCAAAGCTTCCCAGAAGACATGATTATGCTGGAGTTGAGTCTAGGAGGATGAACAGGGCTTCACTGAACACACAAGGGAAAGACATGTATTCCAGGGAGAGCAAAAGCAGAAAGCCCATGATGCCTGTTGACAACTCCAAGTATAGGAATCACGTATGGTTAGAGGATGCTGCTACATGGGACTGATGGGAAAAGAGGCAGGTAGGAAGGAGACAAATCATAAAGGCTTCAACTGATATTCCAAAGTGTTTGGACTTTATTCTTTATGTACTAGAGAGCCACTGGTTTCTAAGTCAGAGAATAAAAAGTTTTGGAATTATTCCTCTAATGGCAGAGGAATGAATGGGTTTAAAGGGCTAACATGAAGTGGTAATACCAAATGGACGTAAGTGGGAAGGGAAAGAGTCAAGGATAGCTCTAGGATTTCTAGCACAAACAAGTGGTGCACTGTAGCTCCATTAACACAAAGGAGTCATACATGTGGCAGAGCAGAATTATGGGTAAAAATAATGAACATTTCAAGTTTCATAACTCCATTAAGGGGAAGATGTTCAATAAACCATTATGAAAAACATGTCTGCAGTATAGGAGAGAGAACTAAACTAGAGATATAGATTTAGGATATATATTTGGGAGTAATAATTTTTAAAACCAAGGAGCATGCTTTTTAAAAGAAATATAATTCCTTTAGGCTTCTCTCCCAACTTCAACTGAAAAGATTACAAATTTAAAACCTGAAATTACCATCTATTGCACATTAAATTTTAACATAAAAAAATGAAAAGATGTCAACATATTTAATGAAAACAAACTCTTACCAAAGATAAGTATTTTATATCCATTTATCACTTTCCTTAAGCAATCTACTAACTAATAAGGAACTTCTCCTTACCTATAAAATTAATATATTTCCAAAATAATGTTTTCATGGCCAAAAAAAAAATACTGAATGCTTCATTTTCTGAATAAACAAGCTGGTTTAATTTCCTGAGTAAACATTACTCATACTTGACACTGAACAGAGTCCAAATTCACTGAAGGAGTTAAGAAATTTCTAAAATCCCAGGAGCAATAAACCTCACCAGAGAATCTAGGCAAGAGCTTATTATAGAGGACTAAAGTCAATGTCATACCAAAATTTTAAATAACATCATGCATCCCTCTATTTAATAAATTATTTCAAAATCAGGTCACAATTGACAGACACACTATCTTGGGCAGACGGGAGAGAGTAGATAAGCAGGGAAAATTTCCTTTTCTCTACTGAAGCATGTCCACCAACTGTCATATTTGGAAAACCGCCAAAATGAGCACTTTATTTGCAAAAAGAACAGGAAACTCTTGAAATATTAACAAAATGTGTGGTATAAAAATGTGGAATGTAAAGAATTAAGATTCACATTTATGGATGTTTGGAAATAATGTTTCTAACACATAGATTTAAAAGCACAAGTCCATCCAAGGTAACAAGCTCTAAAAGCCAAAGGTAGAGCCCCTTGAATCCCTGGGGTAAGTGTCACCCTTATCTTCTAGGTTATGACCATTTACCCAGGGTAAGGTTCCCATATACATTTCCAATACAGATATCTGGACTTATTTTACCTGAAACGGCCACATAAATTGCCTTGAGAAAACCATGGTCAAACCATGTCTCTTTATTTTAACCTTCTTTTCTTTATGTTTCCTAAACTTACTATTCCTCTTTCATCACAGAGTATTTTCTAGTTTCCTAGCTACAGGGTTTACCAGTGAGAGCTGACACAGCTGAGTTGCTGAGGGAGAACAGCTGAACTACTAAGGAAGGAAATCAGAGAGAAAAGAGAGGGAACCTAGAAATGTTAAGAGGAAACAGGAAAACCTTAGACTTCTTCTGAATCTGTATAAGCTTATAACTCTAGGTTAATGTTCTCAACTCAGATCAGGGCCCACAGTCAACAGTGATGGTCACCAAGGGTTTTCTAAATGGGCTTCTCACTAATATAAAATACACATATGTATTTTTTAAAATGTAATGATAGGCGTCTGGATAATGCCCAAAGCTAATAACCAGGGAAAAGAAAGGTGTAGGCATTCGTTTTGAGTGACTTAACTATTAGAAATTCCCTGGCAGTTATAACATCGCTACCAATGCCACTGTCACCTTGGATAAGGTGCCCAATTGTATCAAACAGTAGTCTGGCTCTTTAAAGAAGTACGGGAAGCATGAGGAAGAGAGGAAGTGAGAAAGGCAAGTTGAAGACAGATTTCTGGTTTGGGTGTATTCTCTAAGGAAGTTCACAAAATAGTCAAGGTAATAAAACTTTTTCCACATGCCCCTTTTCTAAGATTTTGCCCCCATCTTCCCTCCAGCCATGAGGTTAAACCCAAAGAGATTCAGCAGCTCCTATTATATGCTATATGACCCTGTCCTCCTGATCCCTGCTGCCTTGATTCCTGGTCTTTCCAACTCCTGGCAGTTTGACTTTTCCTTGCTCATATATATATACACACACACACACACACATATACATATGCATACACATTTACATTTATATGTACATATGTATTTGTATAGTCCTATAAACCCCCATTTCGGTATAAAGAGCAAGCAAGCAAGACTTCAGAGAAAGGTCACATCAGACATGGATCTTCCACCTTCCCTCAACTCCTTTCTATCACAGAAACAATGTATAGATTACATTGCTGAGAAAACAATATCTGCCAATTCAAGGTTCAAGAGCTTTGGAAGGATTGAAGGGAATAGGAACAGGTAGAATAGATACTCTCTGTGGTCTCTTGCTCTGCTAATGAATGTCACAAACTGCAAAGTGTAAACCCAAGGATTCCTTAAAAATAGAAAGCCAAGGGGCGCCTGGGTGGCTCAGTCAGTTAAGCATCTCCCTCCAGTCCGGGTCATGATCCCAGAGTCCTGGGATGGAGCCCCACATCATCAAGCTCCCTCTCCCTCTCCCTCTGCCTGCCACTATCCCTGCTGGCGTTCTCTCTCTCTCTCAAATAAATAAAATCATAAAAAAAAAAAACAGCCAAGATACCAAAAGAAATACTGTGAAAATGTCATACATTATTAAAGGTGCTGCTGATAAGAAAAGGTTAAGAGGGTTTAAAAAAAAAAAAAACCCTAAGAAATGATCTCTTTAGATCCCCAGATGTTATCTTGCACATTAAGTAATGTAAACAACATTTAAACAATGTTGTTTAAATCCAGGCCTGTTTGGCTCCCTCCTTAGGTAGTAAAACCAAAATTCTGATCATCATTCCATTGAGCTTGTCTTCCCAGACCTAGAAAAGGAGAGCAGCAGTTGATAATACTGCCAGCTGCTTATTTTTTCTTGAATTTGGCATGAGAAGCCGAATGGTCTTTTAAAGTACAGAATATAACTGCAATGAATTATTTCTGCAACATTCCCAAACTGTTTTTTTCTAACTTTTTGCAAATAAGGAGGGTATCGTTCAGTGATATCAAATGTTTACTAAAGAGCTACCTAGAAATTTCTTTGCTCAGGTTTATTTCTAGGAATTATGGATTCCTGGCAATAATCTAAAGTATGGGAAATTCCCAGTATAAATTATCTATTGTCCTGGTTCATTTGATGCAATAATCATTTTTACAAGACCTATACAGATTTACCATATTTTAAAATACAGTTTGTCAATTTCCTGACATAATGTTTTTATGACATCTGAAAAATCATAGTGGGGGGAGGGATGCCTGGATGGCTCAGTCAGTTAGGCATCTGCATTCGGCTCAAGTCATGATCTCAGGGTCCTGGAATCCAGCCCCATGTCGTCGGGCTCCCTGCTCAGCAGGGAGCCGGCTTCTCCCTCTCCTTCTGTGCACTCTCTCTCTCAAATAAATAATTTTTAAAAATCATAGTGGGTATATCATATAACAAGAAAAACCTACTTGCTGAAATCCTTATCTCTATCAAATTCTGCAAACTCAACTTCCTCGGTGAATGACAGTTCTTATCTCAGTGCTTTTATAACTCTTTTTTTTCTTTTTGCATTATCATCATCTTACAAAAATTCTTGAGAATGCACTTCGCTAACACTTATGATACTTTCAGCTAAACAGAGCAAAAAATATATAAAGATTTTCTCTCTTTCAGTCAATCTGGAGCCCTACTACATATCCATAACAAAACACATGCAAGAAAAAGCTCATTTAAAAATGCAAAGTGCTGACCAATCTATCAAACTATCATCATCTCTCCTCCAAAATGCAGGAAGAAAGTAAGTCCAGAACTGCCACACAGTACTCAGGTTTTGGTTATAATCCTCATGTTAGCTAGAATTTTTAATTACCCATAACCCGGTTTTCTTCCAACACAAGGGTACAGGTATTGCTGGGATTTTTTTCCATCATCATCATCATCACCAACATCACAGATAAAAAGAAGAGCAGTATGTTACTCTCTTCTTCCACTTCCTCTTCCATTCTCTTTCTTCTTTTCCTTCCTCCTATTTCCCTTCTCTTCCTGAACAATTCAGTCTCTAGGGGTGCCTGGGTGGCTCAGTCAGTTAAGCATCTGCCTTCGGCTCAGGTCATGATTTCAGAGTCCTGGGATTGAGTCCTGCATCAGGTTCCTTGTTCAGTGGGAAGCCTGCTTCTCCGCTGCCTGCCACTCCCGCTACTGTGCACGTGCACTCTCTTACAAATAAATAATATCTTCTAAAAAAATTAAAAATTAAAAAATAATTCAGTCTCTAAAGCTATTAAGAAGGGCAGGAAAAAATAATCATCCACACCAGAGTGAAGAAGGGGACTGCAACGGCCTACAGAGAAGTTGACAGAGCCCAAGCCAAGGAAGGAGATATTCATATTAGGGGCAGCTGAGTATGGGGTGTCAGTGCCAAGCAAGTTGGAAAGGGCAACCCTATAAAGGGGTGCATGATGTGAGAGGGTTAGAGCCTCACTAGGGTGAAAAGGGTATCCATGAGGTGATGGAGGAGGGGAACATCCAGACATAGGGTGTCAAGAGTCCAAACAGGATGAAGAGGGCATCCACATGCAAAGGTGACACAATTCAGGGGGTTAGACCACAAACAGGATAAAAAGGGTATCTCTTTTTAGGTGTGAACAGGCATAAAGTGTCAAAAGCTGTAAATGGCAAGAGGGTATCAGTGTAGATCAGGCTAATGTGGGTAGCAGAGCCTGAGTTGGGTAATGAAGACACAGACTGAGGGGAGGGTATGGCAGTAGAGAGGAGGATTGGTTGTATACAGGGGAATTTATCCAATAAGTCTCTGTACTAAAGAGAATGGAAGTCAAGTTTTTCACTATTGGAGCAAGAAGTTACAAATATAGGAAGGAAGAAACCAAAATGAATCCTGCTTGTAGAATTGGACTGGAGTCAGACACATCATTGTAAACCCATGATTTTCAATAAATATGGGTAGATATAGGTGTAAATGTGTGTATTTCTGTGTATGAATATATTTTTTTCACTAATGACCATACTTAGTATCCAAATGTTAGCACCTACATACCATTTTCCAATAAAAAGAACTATGGCTTCTTACAGAAACGGCTGATCCAGAACTGAGGCAGAGAAAGATGAGTCCTGGAACATTTTATGATGCCAAAATCAAGGAAATGCTCAAAGAATGACTCAGAAAAGCCAGCCTTAAAGGACTTACATTGGCTAAGTCTGGGACAATTTAAGGATTAAAAATTAACAATGACAGTAATACATTAAAACCCATGCAATATAATAGCAAACCATGAGTCCATACTTACATAAAAAAGTTTGATGAAGAATGGGATATTCAGATAATTAAGTATACCTCCCCACAAAATAGTTATTACAAAGGGAAAAAGAGTAATTTTCTATATAGAAGTCTGACAGACTCTATCATAAACAAGGGATTAAAGTGAACATTATGAGCAATAGTACAAATCAAAATCACACACCACCTGATAGGATGCAATGAAAAGAACACAGCATCTCTCTGCAATATTCTTGCCAAAGATGAGCACAATGTGAATCTAATCCTAAGAAAACACCAGACAAACCCACACTGAGGTACATTTTACAAAATAACTGGCCTATCATCTTCAAAAAGTATTAAGATCATAAAAGTCAAGGAAAGACTGAGACGCTCTTCCACACCAAAGAACATTACGGAGGTGTGACAACAAAACGTAATGCGTGATTTTGAACTGGATTCCAATGAAGCACATTTTTGGGACAACTGCCAAAACCGAATGGGGTCTAATGGTTGTAATGCAGCAATATTAATTTTCTGATTTTAGTAGTTGTATTGTGGTTGTACAGGGAAATATCCTTGCTTTTAGGAAATACAAGGTTAAGTATCCTGAGGTGACGGGATATCAGGTTGGCAACTTACTCTCTCGTGGTTCGGGGAAAAAAAGCTGTATCAACTAAACTTTCAGCTTTTCCACAAGTATGTGATTGTTTCAAAATCAAAATTAATTTTTTTAAAGTTCTAGCTCCAACCATTATAGAATTACTTAAACCTGACTCATGGTCAGATTCAGGTCATATATTGATATATAATGGAAGTTGGGAGCCAAATGTTGACACTGGACTGATCAAAAGAAAATGCTGACTTTGTGAGCTTCTATACTCTATGAAATTAGAAACTATTATATAGTTAGCTATCATCTTATGTGTGTAACTTCTTCAAATTGCCTAGAGGGGAGAATCTATTTTCCATACTCCAAAGCACCATCACCATGAATCCACGGTACACACCCTCAAAATATTTGTCAATTAATAATGCTTTAAAAGCAAGATAAAGAAAATACCAATGATAAGCTTATTAAGAAACCATTAACCTCATGGATTATAGCACAGCATGCACAACTCCAGCAGAACACAATCTCTTTCTGCTCAAATTAGCTTTGTGAGAAATGTAGACGATAACAAACTAACACTAAATATCTGGAGACCAGTACTACTCCTAAAAGTAGGCCAAAAAAAGTAATCATTATCTCTGGGATTAGAGGAAGACTGAGCAAATCTAGCACTCCCCCGTGGCCTGTCTTGGTGCTTATACTATTCAAGATTTAACTTAAGACAATGTATCTAATGAAATTACCTATTAAAATGCAAACATCCTATCAAATGAAGATACTCCCATGAAATTTATACAATTATTCCTTACAAAGCCATAATATCTCAGTAATAACAACAAAAACACATATTTTGAGTCCCTCCTATGTTGCAGACCCTGTGCTAGATATTTTATATAAATTCTCTTTAATCCTTACAACTCTACAAGATAGACATCATCCTCACTTCTAAATCAGGAGACTGAGGTCCAAAGAAGTTAAATAACTTGCCCTGGGCCAAATGTCCATTCAACAGCAGAGTTTTCATTCAAACTCAAGACTCTGACTTCTTCCATTACATTCTGTTGCTTCTTTCTACCATGTCATTTACTGTTCCTGAAAATGGAGACCTATGGCATAAGGGAATAAGATGCAATTTAGAAAACTTTTTATCTGTACAGGATAAAACTGAATGAGAATTTTGGGTTTCAGGTTAAAAAAAAAAAAGTCTCAGAACAAGAAAGGAACAAAGGCTTAGCAAAGGGACAGAGGAGAACAAAAACAGGGGATGAGAAGGTCCTAAGGACAAACTGCCTCATTGCCTGGTTTTTCTACAGAGCCTAACACTAGATTTGACAAGATCCTTGAGTTAATAATGAAATCAGTTAAAACTAAGAGCTCAGATTTATTGGCTTGAATAGATGAATCATAAAGTTAAATGAAATTAAATGAAAACTATGGTGAATACTGTATTTTTCCTTCTTTTCATGAGAGGGTAGAAATGGGGAGAAATAAATCACACCCATCTGGAGACTTGGCATGCATGGACAAGTTATTAAACCACCTTTGAAGACAACAGAAGTTAGATACCATTATGCACCCAAGAAATTTTGGATAAAACAGTTCCACCTTGTTTTATTTTTTTAAAGATTTAATTTGACACAGGAGGGGGGAACACAAGCAGGGGGAGTGGGAGAGGGAGAAGCTGGTTTCCCACTGAGCAGGGAACCCAATGCGGGGCTCAATCCCAGGACCCCGTGATCATGAGCTGAGCTGAAAGCAGACACTTAACGACTGATCCACCCAGGAGCCCCTCCACCCCGTTTTAAAGTGAAAATGATGACTGACAAAGAAATACCCTAAAACGACTTCAGTTATTTTAACACTAAATCCAGTTTATCACTCATGTGCTATCAACAAACAAATGTAAACAAAATACTGCCTATAATATGAAAGTACATGATGAACACAAACAAAAATAATTGAAAATTATGTATGAACAAAAATATCTTACTATGTAATTTTGTAGAAAATGTACTTTCTATTTACATGCTGGAAATATATTGGTATTTTCATATTTTAACCCAGGATAAACACTGATCCCTATGGAACAAGGAAGCAATATGGCACAATAAAAAGATATTTGGGGATTGGAAAGACCTGAATTTGAATCTTGATTCTGTCACTAGCTTTGTAACTTTGGGCAAGTTATTTAATGTTTCTGCTCTTTTACCCTGTATATATATGGGGCTAATAATAAATATCTTTCAGGACTGTTGTGAAGACTGGATAAAAAGTACATAAAGCAACTGGCATAATATTTGGGACACTAATAATACTAGCAATTCCACTTCTATAAATATATCCTAAGAATAAGATTTATGAAAAAGGTGATTTGTATGACAATGTTCATCATACTACTATGCTACTTAAAATAAATAAAATAAGCATCATCCAAGTATCTAGATTAAAAGAATATTTAAGTAAAGGTCACCACCAGATCAGTGGTTCTCACACTTTAGTGTATATAACAATTACTTAGGGAAGCTTAAGAAATGTATATTCGCAAAACTTTTACTCAGAAATTCTAACCCAGTAGGTCCAAGGTGAGACCAGGAAACTCATATGTTTAACAAACAACCACAGGGTTGATTTTGATATAGGAGGTCTATGAAAATTCTGTATTAAATGGGATTTTTTTAAGATTTTATTTATTTATTTGAGAGAGAGAGAACATAAGCAAGGGTGAGAAGCAGAGGGAGAGGGACAAGCAGACTCCCTGCTGAGCAGGAGCCCAATGCAGGAATTGATCCCAGGACCCTGAGATCATGACCCGAGCCGGAAGGCAGACACTTAACCAACTAAGCCACCCAGGTGCCCTTAAATGGGATATTTTAATGATGCCATTAAAATTATGATTATAGGACGCCTGGGTGGCTCAGTCGTTAAGCCTCTGCGGCTCAGGGCGTGATCCCAGGACCTTGGGATCGNAGGCAGACACTTAACCAACTAAGCCACCCAGGTGCCCTTAAATGGGATATTTTAATGATGCCATTAAAATTATGATTATAGGACGCCTGGGTGGCTCAGTCGTTAAGCCTCTGCGGCTCAGGGCGTGATCCCAGGACCTTGGGATCGAGCCCCACATCAGGCTCCCTGCTGGGAGCCTGCTTCTTCCTCTCCCACTTCCCCTGCTTGTGTTCCCTCTCTCACTGGCTGTCTCTCTCTCTGTCAAATAAATAAATTTTTTTTAAAAAATTATGATTATGAAGCTTTATAATAACACTGAAAAAGTTTATGATACACTATTAAGCAGAAAATTCAGGATCCGAAATGTATGCTTTACCTAATAACAACTATAGTAAACATACAGAGAAAAAAATGGGTCTTAGTAATAGAATTAGGGGTGATTTTTTTTCATCTTTTACCTAATTATTTGGAACAGAGTCATGTTATCATCGTTAATGAATAAGTAACATATCCAAAATTGGAGGGGAAAAAAAGGCAATGGATCACCATGCCCTTCAGGATTAAGTTAAAACTCCTTAGGGTAGCACAAAAGTCCTTCAATCTCCAGATTACCCATGCTCTATACCAAACTACTTATAATCCTCCAAATTATATCCTACATTTTCATATACTATTATTGAATATATTATTCCTTCTCCAGAAAAGCCCTTCCCTCAAATGGTCAGCCTGGCAAACTACCATTCATCCAATAAAATTCAAGAATCACCTCTTCTCTGAAGTTTCCCTTGACTACTTCTCCCAGATAGAATTAAGAGAACCTTCTTCTTGCTCTTCACATTCCTGTTGCATTATTTGGTACTTCTATTACAGTAAATATCACACTGTACTTTAACTCTTTGTTGACACATTTGTTCCATTATTCTACAAACACCTGGGGTTAGGTAGAGATGATCTCAGTCAATTTTAGAATCCACAAGGTACTCAATAAATATTTATGAAAATAATGAGAGATCATTCTTTGTTATCATTTTTCTTGGATGTCAGTTCCCTATGAAATCCTGACTGACTTGTTGGGTTAGTTGGAGAGTGGTTGGTTCATTGATTAATAAGATTTGGTCTAAATATAACCTAATATATAGCATAACAGCAGTGAAAAAACTTATATGAATACTTTAACCATTATTCATAATTCTTCACCTTCTCTGATTATGTCTTCAAAGCTTCTATCAAACTTCAGAGTGACAGATCACTCTGGTCACTAGCCAAAGCAAATAAACAGGAAACAACTCTGTCCTAGAGTACCCCACTGCTAGAATTTACCATGCCAAACAACATCTCTGCATAATTCCTGCTGCCCCCAAACACACTCCCACTCACTCCCATGTCCCATACTAACAGTAAAATAGCTATACAAAACAGGGATAATTCTGTAAGTAAATATAACAGTTTTTTAGTATACTTAAAACATAAGATACTATATTTAGCATATTTATATGATACATAAAACATTTAAAATGCAGATTAGTAACTAGAGGTACCAAACAAGGACTCAAAGTGGCTAAATAGTAATTTAGGACAAACAAAGAAAAGAAAAAAAAAGAAAAGAAAACTTTAATGTGGAAGAATGAAATTAGGATCCAGGGGTCATAACTTCAAATGTTTTCCCTGTACAGTAAAACATACATTTATGGATACTGAAGTTTTAAATAACAAGAAAATGCATTTAAAAGAATTTGAATCTCAAACCACATTAGATGTCAAAGCTCTTATACAATTCTATTCCATACACTTATTATCTGTGATTATATAATAAATATGTACATCTAAGGAATAACTTCTGGAAAAAGGCAAACAACATACCACAAGCTGATATCTAAGATGGATGTGTTACTAGAACAGATATCGATAAAAAGTTTTAGGGACTAAATATATAGCAAAAAGAAAAGGCTTTTCCAGCACCAGCCCTATGCCATCCCATTTCTTATGTCTTCAGTCAAATCCCTTTCTCTTTCAACAGCATCAACCTTATAAGAAGGAGGAATAAATGACCACCTTTAACCAACCCCTCTTGCGAATCTAGCAAAATTCTCTCCATCAGCTCTGCTAACAAGAGCTCCAAAGCATTACTACTTGGGCCTAAAGTTTTGTTTGCTCTTTAAATGAAAATACTAAAATAGTTTCCTCTTCCTAAAAGCCTCTCCCAATCAATCACACTGGGACTCCCACAAATAGTGTTTGGAGGTGGGATAAAGACAGGTAAGATACAAGAGCACTGAGTCCAGGAGGTTAGAGGAGAAATTAACCCTGAAGTAGGCAGGAAACTAGCAACATGAGGAAAGCAAACTCTGTAAACTCTTTCATTCTAAAGTTCCAATATTTGTTCTTCTTAATCTATGTCTCACTGCACACCCCATCCCAATTCTACTCCTCACACAAAATCAGTTTCCCCTCAGGAGTGGGACAGTTGGCAAAAAACTACAGCCAGGCTGAACTTCTAGTAATTAAAATGGACAAGAGGCTTTCTTTTTTTTTTTTTTTTTTNTTTTTTTAATTATTTATTTGACAGAGATAGAGACAGCCAGCGAGAGAGGGAACACAAGCAGGGGGAGAGGGAGAGGAAGAAGCAGGCTCATAGCAGAGAAGCCTGACGTGGGGCTCGATCCCATAACGCCGGGATCACGCCCTGAGCCGAAGGCAGACGCTTAACCACTGTGCCACCCAGGCGCCCCAGACAAGAGGCTTTCTTTGTAGAAAAAGAGATCTGGGTAGGAAGGGTTAAAGGAAATGTGGTGTGGGGAACAGAAATATCAAGCAGGCTGCGAGAAATGAGGTTGGTTGCTTATGCCCACATCTATTAGTCAAGATTTGATTCAATTTGATCAAAGAATGGTGACAAGTATAGGCCAACTGTCTCAGTTCACTTAACCAGAAGTAATTAGCCACTTTCAATAAAGCTGCTCTCACAAGACAATAGAACCCAAATAACTCTACACAGCAACTGAATCAAAGTTCCATTTTACAGACAGAATCATGAAGACACACTGTTAAATAAGGAAGAACTATCTCTAAGAAATAGATTCAGAGATGAACACTCTTTGGAGACTGCAGAAGAGACTGACAAAAACAATATTCATCCCTTGACCATATATTCTAATCCACCCTCAAAAGTCATTTCATGCCATAACCAGGTTTAACACAAACATAGAATTCACTTCCTGTCCTACAGATGCAAAGGAAGAAAACTGGACTCTAAGCAGAATTCCTATTTCTTTTTTTTTTTAAATTTTATTTTATTTTATTATGTTAATCACCATATAGTACATCCCCAGATTCCGATGTAAAGTTTGATGCTTCATTAGTTGCGTATAACACCCAGTGCACCATGCAATACGTGCCCTCCTTACTACCCATCACCAGTCTATCCCATTCCCCCACCCCCTCCCCTCTGAAGTCTTCAGTTTGTTTCTCATAGTCCATAGTCTCTCATGTTTCATTCCCCCTTCTGATTACCCCCCTTTTCTTTATCCCTTTCTTCCCCTACCGATCCTCCTAGTTCTTATGTTCCATAGATGAGAGAAATCATATGATAATTGTCTTTCTCTGCTTGACTTATTTCACTTAGCATTATCTCCTCCAGTGCCGTCCATGTTGCAGCAAATGTTGAGAATTCGTTCTTTCTGATAGCTGAGTAATATTCCATTGTATATATGGACCACAGCTTCTTAATCCAGTCATCTGTTGAAGGGCATCTCGGCTCCTTCCATGATTTGGCTATTGTGGACAATGCAGCTATGAACATTGGGGTGCATATGGCCCTTCTCTTTACTACGTCTGTATCTTTGGGGTAAACACCCAGTAGTGCAATGGCTGGGTCATAGGGTAGTTCAATTTTTAACTTTTTAAGGGACCTCCACACTGTTTTCCAGAGTGGCTGTACCAACTTGCATTCCCACCAACAATGTAGGAGGGATCCCCTTTCTCCACATCCTCTCCAACAATTGTTGTTTCTTGCCTTGTCTGAATTCCTAGATCTGTGTTACAGAGGAAAATTCACTGAGTTTTCAACTGGCATTGTGCCTCTGCCTGCCATATGGTGTACCTGACCATGTCATCACATACATGAGAAAGAAATGAAACACATATGAGTCTTCTGTGTAAATTCCTGCTTTTTAAAATATAAAATATTCTATGATGAATAATCAAAACTCATCATATTTTAATTAATTAAAGCTATGCTGCAATATGTTCAAAATGGAACCAAAGACACACTAAAATGCAATAAATGTTAAATAATTTCAGGTTCTGTAGGTTAAAATTAGTTTTTTCTAACCCTTGATTTGAATTATAGTCAGCTCCCATTTCTAGTTAAATACCCAGGATGAATTTTCTATAATAGGCTCCTTGAAAGAATTTCCCAAAATTACATCAAATACATAATTAAATAAATCATTTCAGTATACAACTGAACAAATCAAATTGTGTTTACTGTCACCTGAGAGGTTAAGTTGCTAAAGTCAATAGAGGCAATGCTGAATATTGTAAGCTTCTGCATTAATGTCAGTGAAGATCTGTTCTACCCTTCCATCAACTATAAGAAACCACTGAGATACACTAGGAATTAGTCAATGTAAGAATAGACAGGGTGAGTAGAAGTCACTGGCTGGTTGTCCTAATTACCTGCTACACATCAGTCTCACTGTTTTGAAGAGGGAGCTGAAAACCTAGTTTAGTAGAGAAAGAGGTCAATAACAAAATTCCCTCTCCTCTCTTTTCACTCCCCATCATGCAGCTGGCACTGTTCACTCTGGCAGACACAGCTCCCTGAACATAATGGTGCAATCACCGCTTCAAACATCATTACTATCTAAAATAGATAACCCACTTGCAACTTGACTATTTTTATAGATATAACATTTTCATGCAGTTTAACTGCTGTATTTGTGATTTATTCCATTTAACCAATGCAGTTTCCCTGAAAGTGAGTACCTTATCAGAGTCCCAATAACAATTGCCCATATAGTTGTGAAAATTACACCACTTTCGAGTTACCTCTTATCTCCTTGTACCCATCACCAAAAACTTCATGAACTGAATCCTAAATCTGAAAAATTTGTAAACTCTCTGGTTTATATGTCTTTGGTGACTAGAGACTATTTTCCCCTACTTTTTACAGATCTACTTTTTCACATGGGGGTCTTGAGAACTGGATTCTTTATGTTCAACAAGAGTTGACTAAATAGGCTTTATATGTGATCCTCTGAGTCATTAAGAAACTCAAGTAAATTTAAGACAGAGAATTTTTTACTGCTTTATTAAAATACAAATAATTCTTAATCTAGACTAAGAAAGAAATGATTCAATATACTTTCTAAATAGGAATTATTTTTGTTTAGATTAAAAGGTAGTTGTGTCAAAGGAAGACACCTTAAAAAGTTTTGCAGCTATGTCATGAAAGATGTTAAATAAAATGAAACTTCACATATAACATGGAGGGAGAAAAGGAAGGAGTAATTCAATTTGAGTACTCCTATGAGCTCTAAGGAGCTCAGATTTCTTTAAAGACAAAAGGGGTGGATGAGAGAGAGGTATAACTAAGAACAAACACAAAAAATATTTACCTGGGAAAATGTTAATGTCCCTTTCAATTAAGTTTGAAAAAAAGAAGAGAGGTATAAAAAGTTCACTTCTATAACAGATAATGTAACCTGAAGCTCTGACAGAATAACTAAAAGTGTGGATGGTTTTATACCACAAGAGGATTTCCTGTGACATCTAACAATGCCAAGAATCTGATTCTTCCCAACTTCTGTTTTGCTTCTATCACCCCTAGTGAGAATCATTTTCAAACCAAAAAGTATAAACAAATAATGTTGGGAGATTAATGAAATTTCAAAAAGACAGAGGTCACAACAGACATTTTAAATGAGTCTAAGTATTCAGACCCAGAAGAATTAGGTACAAGGGGGAAGAAGGAATTTGCAACAGTACTAGCCATCATCAATGGTTCACTACTGTAAACAAGCTATAATAAAGTAGCCTGATTTGGGTGGAATTTATAGACTTAATACTAAAGATAGATCAAAGGAATGCTATAAACAGGACACAGCATGAATTCAGAAGGGCAATGGATAAAATACCTCATAATATTCTCACAGGTATATTAGAAGTAGCTGAATAAGAGTTCTATTAAGTGGCTTCAATGCTGGTAGAAATACCATGTATAAAGTTTGCTACTTTTAAATTTATAGTAAGCTAGAGAAAGGTTCTTTAGGGATATATCAGCATGGTTGAATTCCAATTATAGAAAATATGCTTAAGTCTACAGATGATGCAGAGGAGAAAAGTTAATATGCTGGTAGAATCAAGAATCAAAAAGATCTAGATAGATTATAAATATAGGTTAAAACAAAGAATATTAAATGTAATAGGAATAATTTAAGTTCAATCAACACTTTTACAAGTATGACAGGGGAACCACTGCTTAACAAGTCATTGAAAAAAATACCTGGAAGCTTTGAGTATCCGCTCACTGTGAGCCAATGTCATCATATACCTCAGTAAAACTAACCTGTATTAAAGTATGTCTTAAATCAATAATAAAGGGATAATAATTTCATTGTATGATGTTTTAAATAGCTGCTATTTTGATTACATAATACATGTTCATTTTAGAATACTGAAAAATGAAGATAAGCAAAAAGAAAATAAAGATCACCCACAGTTCTACCACTCAAAGATGAATACTACTTTTTTACATTTTGGTGTTTATCATTCCGGACTTCTTAATGCACATTATAAATTTTTACACACACTTATTTTTTCTTAAAAAAAAAATAGGATCATACAACAAATGCTGTTTTGTAACCTGTTGTGTTTTTTTTTTAATTCAACAGTGTATCAAGTCCCAGTATATTTACTCGGTTCAACTGATATTTGATGCATTTTGTTCATTTCTGCTCACCACCTTTACAAGAGTCATTGTAGAATTTGAGAATATGCAAAGAAGTAAAAATAGTGAAAAGCATGAAAATAGAACTTCACCTACTCCATTGCCAACTAGTACCAGCTGCTGGAAATTACAGACAGGAGGATTTCAGAAGATTTCAACTCAATATAAGGATAATTTTTTAATAATTAGAGCTGTCAAAAAAAATGGAATGGATCTAGTCATTTAAGGCTTTTACAAGGCTAGAATAATTAACTGGTAAAGGATGTTACAGGTAATTCCTCTAGGTAAGAAGTTGAATAAAAGGCCCCGTTTTATTTGCACATTTTGTAATTCTAATGGAAATTTTACTAAAGAAATTTATTCCATGTCCAAAATGAAACAAATCTTTAGTAATCAAGACCTTAGGAAATGAGTCAAGTGTTTTAAAGCTGCATGAGAAATAATAACACTAATGATAAACACCAATGTGCTAAATACTTTGCATTCATTTCTTTCTATTTCACTTAATTCTCACAACTGTAAGATAGGTACTATTACTACTCCCATTTTATAGAAGAGGTCAGTGAGGCTTAGAGAGATTTTTATATTTATTGAAGGTCATTCTTACTTTTGCTGAAATGCAGTGTCACCCAAGGATACCTGATTCCCCATCAGGTAGCTACTACTCACTTACTAAGCAATATGTCATCAAAAGCATCTTCAGAAAAGTTCTTATCTAGCAATCCCTCAAAGGGCAGTCATGAGATTTTTTTTTGTAATTAGGAAAAAATTAAGGATTTTTAAGTTAAATTATTCATAGCAAAAAAAGAATTCAGGTTAGACTGAGCCATGTATCTTAAATTTTCGTGTATCAAACAGATTCAGTGAATAAGACTTAAGATGTGGAAAAGCAAATTTAAATCACATAACTTCAAATCTTTGCCATTACTAATTAAGTGACCTTGGGCAAGTCCCTAATCTTCCTAACTCTTCAGCACTTCGGTGAACTGAGGCTCGGCCACTTAAAGCTGATAGAAGAATTGAATGAGATGATATACATAAGCGTTTAGCACAGGATCTGACACGATTATTATACAACACAAGTAATAAAGACAGGGAGGATGTAGCGGCAAATCTTTTCTGCAATTCATTCCAAAGTATTTAAAAATGTTGAGGTGTCATTATGTTTGAAGAGAAAGGGGTCACATTTTCCATCATTCTGTAAATAAATTTCTGATGACAATCATTTGTGAAATAAAGTAACAACTAAATTAAATGTGCCTTCTTAGGAATTTCATTTTATGCAAAGGATCACCCAAAGAATACAATTTCAACCCTCATTTTCTTCAAAGACATTGCTTTAGTTGTTTATTCAGTATGAGACAGATTCAAGTTTAAAAGTTACTGGTTTTGACTTTGACTTTTACAACTTGTTTCAAACTACTCCAATGAACATATGTTTTTTAGTTTTGTTTTCTAGGCACATTTCTGTTATAGAGCTACCACTCTTACTCTGACAAAACCTGAAAAAGGGAGACCTCTTATTCAAGAAATGTTGTGGGTCACAATTTCGAAATTTTATTTTATTTAATTTCTAAAATTTGCCATCTATTCTTTTCTTTTACATGGCACAACTGAGAAAGTATTTAAAAGATGTTTACCTTTAAGTTCTACCACAAAGATAGGCTTTTTAAATACCATTTATCTCAATAAAATTAAGTGAAGTTCTCACTGTTCTCAAAGACTTCCTTAGTGTTTTTCCAAAGGAAATGATTACTTAGAAAACTCTTTCAGAATATAGGTTTCTAGCCATAATCATTCTTACAATTAATTCAATTGACTAGTAAACATATTTATTTTATCTGCAACTTTAAAGCCATAACCAGATAAACTGCTTTTATATAAATTACCTGCGACTAAGGGCAATTATTAGAGCCTATAATCTGAAATACACCCACACTGTCTACTTGCATTTTAAAGTGAAAATTACTTAATTGAGTACACACAAGAGTCATCACTTCTAAGATCAAAAAAAAGTCCCATATTCATTGATCTGAAGTGAACTATCATTCCAATAAAATGTCACTATTAACAAGTCCAGATGATCACATATGGAGCTTTTTAAAATCCCATCAACTATTTGCCAACTAAATTCATTTCACTCTAATACAAATGTTTTCATTTTCCCTCATAGCCAGTACTGTAATTAACCGCACTGCCTGACCACTACAACATATAAAAACTTGAGTAAAGGACACAATGCTATCATCCAGCATTCTGCATCAAACACTTGTCAAGAGTGGCACAAAAGAGTTTTTAAAAGCCAAGAAAATCACATGGATTTTTTAAATTTTTACAAGAACAGTTGGATTGCTTAAGAGATGTTTTAGAGTGAAGATATGAATGATGATTGATGCTTCCAAAAATATCTAGGGCAAGTGAACAGCTATAATTTTATAAACTAACGAGCTCTCCCTTGCATTTTATCTAATGAATATTCTTCAGGGTTCTTCCCTCTTAATTTGTCCATCAATTCAACTTCTATGTTCATAGTTTTTCAAATATGCAAATCAACCCAGCTATCTCTAAGGTACTGCCTGCTGTATAAAGACCTTGACATTTTTTTAAATGTCATCTTAGAGTCTCCAAGCAATATTAGTCTCACCCGCAACATCTTCATATTAAAAGGCCTCTACTATATTCCTTATGCACTATCCCAATCCCGACCTGACATCCGTCATCCTACAACCAAGTTTCATTCTGTTATGTCCAGGTAACTGGAAGTACTGCTGGGGCTGCCTCGCCTGCCTCATCAAGTTTTACACACACCCTGTACTGGTGACATCTCATCAAAAGGTTCGCTCGCTTCATTTTGTGGGAACATAATCCACAGCACAGCAAATGCCTTCTGCAAGAGAAGGTAGCAGCAACCAAAGACTGTTGCTTTTTGCAGGGTAATTGCATGCACGCAATAGCTTCTCTACCAATTTCATTCAAATAGACAAAAAAAGGCTGGGTTCGACACTGAAAATACATAATAAATAATGGTGAAAAGCGAGTGGAATACCTATTTTCTTCCAGTAACACTAGTACATGTACAAGTTCTGCACCACAGCTCAGAGAAAAGTAGCTACTGACGCATTGATAGAAGGCTGTTTTCAAATTACTCAAAGAATCTAAGGCATCAATCTGGGAGCCTCATGCCTCCTCTCCACACACACAGTCTGTTTTCCTGCCTAATTTAAGAATGAATCGCTGGCAGCCACCAGATGCAATAACCATAGGGAGAAGGATGGATCCATCACAATGCAAAACGAGGTATGCAATCCCAGAGCTGGTTCCCGTCCTTACCTTAGCAGATTAGACAGGGGCAAGGGTCCGGATCCACCGCCCAGGATCCCTCCTTTCCTGCCAGACAGGAGTTTCTCCACCAGAGCCACATTTCCAGTGCGGGCAGCTTCCAGCAGCTCCTGGTCCTTCCCCATAGTCTTTCACCGGCTCCCTCACAGAGTCCTTTCCCCACCGGTCCTCCTCCCCGCCCACCCCCACTCCTCAAAATCCAGGGCCCTCCCCACCCCACCCTAAAATAATGCAAGAGCGTCGGCACGAAGAGATTCCTGCAGCCCCAAGCCGGGAACACCACTCTCCTCCTCTTCAGGGCGCAGCTTTTACAATGGGGATCAGACCATATCTAGGAAGAGGGGCTGGCCGAGCGGGGAGCCGCGACGAGCCCCCACAGCCACTCCCCTGAATTTCCGAGGCCTCGTTTCCGCGGGTGGGGCTTGAGGGGGTTCTTTTAAGGAGCGCGAGGAAGATGCTGAGGACTAAGGAGGTCGCGGGAAGAGGAGGCGGAGACAGTCCTCGCCGGAGCCTGAGCGCAACGAACAACCGTGGCGGGGCGCCGGGATGATATTATCTTCGTTTTCGTGGGCGGGGACCCTCCCTCCTCCAGTCTCCTTGGGAGAGGTTTAACCGTGTGAGGACTGGAGTTGTACCCGCCGTGACTCCTCGTCAGCCAGGCCGGCGCGGCAGCCACGCCTCGGGTCAGTCACGAAGCCTGAGGAAAATCCTCCATGACGGGGATGGGGAAGCTGGTGATGCTGGGAAGGGGCCCTTCTGCGGTCGCTTCTGTCCAGGCAACTTGACCTCCGTTTTCGCCCTTCCGCTTACCTCCGCGAGTCGAAGGAAAGCTACCCTTGGTTAGAAAGGTTTGTTTTATCCTAGTTTCTGTGGCACTGGCCACTGTACAGTTTGTGACTGTTCCAGTTTTTCTAGTCTTTAATCAGCCCCACATTTCAGCTGGGCTTTGGAGAGCTGCTGACGTCTAAAAATACCAGGGAAAAGGCTCTAATTGAAAATTCCTCCACAGGCACACTGGGAAAAATATAAATGGACATGGATTAGAGACCCACTTTTAATTTGCATATATATCATCAGCAATTCATTGTGCATGGTTGGCTTGAATTTGTTCCGTTTTTTCTCTCCTTGCCCGTGGTACAGAACACGAGTTTATTTTCTTTTGAAACTTATTGTGATGCCTTGTGCTTTGCCTTGCCCTCGGATACACGACAAATGTTAACTTGTTGAATATCAATTGTGAGAAAAGGGTCATAATAGGCACTTTCCTCACGACAACCCAGTGAACTGGATATTACTAGAGTTCCATTTTGGAAATGAGGAAATAGTGGCTCAAAGGGCTAATTAAATTACTCAAGATGCTGCACACAGTAAGTGGCCAGACAGATATGGACCCCAGAACTGACCCTCTGCAGAGCCCATGCTCTTCCCAATACACTTTACTGCCCCCATGAAAAAATAAAATGGGCTGACAATAATTATCACATACATTGCTGAGCGGTCGCTATGTACCAGGCACTATGCCACATTCTTTCCATATGTTATATCAACCATCATAACAATTCCATGAGACAGGTACCATTTTTATCCTTATAGATGAGCAAACAGATTAGCCCAGTATGTAGCTAGAAAGTAACTGAACCAAGACTCAAATCCAGAGCTGCCTGCTATAGGCACAGATTTTAAGTAAACAACTGGGGGAAACTTACAACACATTCAGAGATAAATAACATATTTTTAAATTTTTTGTGGAATTCAATGTTCTGAGATTTCATTTGAATGGTTCAAAGTAGTAAGTAAAGTATAGGAGGTTTACTGAAGGGAATCGATTTTGAGCTAGTGTGGCTTTTTGTTTGTTTTTGTTTTAGAATCTGTTCTAATGATAAGATGATATTATATGTACTAACAATATGATCCTTCACATACTGAGACTAGCAAACCAGTTAAAGAAACAAAGTAAAGAGCTATTGAATTCATTTTGAAAATGGCTAGGGAACGCTTTCTTCCACTTTCGTAATGTTACCACCCAAGCAAAACACACCTTTCTCAGAATATACCATAAGTAGTCAGTTGGTCAGAGCTAAAAAATCACCCTCAAGTTTTCACAAGCAACATTTAATCATGGCTAATGTAGTGATGGGGAGGCTAGTGAGTTATTATCAGAAATCAACCCCCATTGGGAAAACCATTAGTAATGATTAACTCTAAGAATCAGTTCCACATTTCCATGCATTCTAGTGGTTTATTATATTCAAAGTCAGCATTTCAACGCTGAATGCTCGTTTTTACTTACATCATAGCCTCTTAACAAAGAGGACAGGAGTTTGAATGCATAGAAACTAACATACAAATTAAAAGTGAAAACATTCTTCCAAAAATCTGAAGAGGAAAAAAAATGCATATTTTTTAAACATCCAGATTTCATCAAGATATTTTGCATCTGGGGGCGCCTGGGTGGTGCAGCCGTTAAGCGTCTGCCTTAGGCTCAGGGCGTGATCCCGGAGTTCTGGGATTGAGCCCCATGTCGGGCTCTTCTGCCGGGAGCCTGCTTCTTCCTCTCCCACTCCCCCTGCTTGTGTTCCCTCTCTCACTGACCATCTCTCTCTGTCAAATAAATAAAATCTAAAAAAAAAAAGAAAAGAAAAGATATTTTGCATCTGTGTATAAGTGGAAAAAGCCAGAAAGTCTTGGGAACCATTTAAATAGGCCACATCTCAATTTGCACATATATAAAATTCAAAAGTTGTATCTGATGGTCTTCGTTGGCCTTTACAGTCTTAACATTTTATGTGTATGATGAAATATGGACTTAGTCCATTAAATTATATGCATAATTGAAGTTAGAAATCAAGTAAGGGGATAGATTTGAGATCAATTTCTATTCTGTCTTTAATTACAAAAAAAAAATACTATCCTCCGTTTTTTAAATATAAACTTTTTCCATAAAAATCTATCTTTACTGGGGTGTCTGAGTGGCTAAGTGAGTTAAGCATCTGCCTTTGGCTCAGGTCATAATCTTAGGGTCCTGGGATCAAGCCCCGCATCAGGCTACCTCTGCTGTTTCCCCAGCTTGTGCTCTCTGGCTCTCTCTCTCCTTCTCTCTCTCAGTAAAATAAATAAATAAAATATTTAAAAGTTAAAAAAAAAATCTATCTTTACTATTCTCCATGAACAGTATTGATGATAATAGTAAATGCATATTATGGTCCAGGAATGATACTAGAGTCTTTTTCTCATTTTATATATATGATATATATCATATTTTTATATATGTTGTATGTATGTCATTGTGTATGTTATTGTATGTATGTTTTATATATGTGTACATATACACACGTACCAGTCAGGATTAAATGAGAGACAAAGAATCTAGTATTATTCCTAGTACATGATATCATAATATGCATTATATTTCCTATAGGTACATGATATGTATCCTGTGAGGTAGATAATATAATTCCTACAGAACCTCTGAATCCCTTACTCTAAATTCTAATATACACAGATCTAATTCTATACTTTTTGACAAGCTGAGAATTACTGCTCCAATATACATATTGCAAGTCAGTCCTCTTGAGGGTCGATTAATAAAAGAAGGGACTAGGGGTTAAAACTAGAAAGGGGAGTCAAAGCCAATACAGTGTTTGTATACACACACACATGCACAAAAAAAAAGACTTTGGAAATATAAAATAAATGAAAGAACATAAATCCAAATCAGTCTTAGAACTATCACCAAAGTCTGTTTGCAGTGAGGAAGATGTTGTCCTTATAACATAAACTGAGCTAAGATAAGGTAATACTGTGATTTAAGGGAGTGGGTTTGGAAAATATCTACTTTCTCCATTTCAAGCTCTGCATATCTGGGGCTGTTATGATGGGCTGTGGGACAGAAGTCAACAGTTCCAGCTTACAGAATATTAAGATACTAGACATCTGAACAGAAGCCGAGTTCTTGCTCCATTTAAGTTTGTCTCCTATGCCTAGAACAAACTCTGCCTCTTATCATCTCCCTGAGGAAATCCAAACACCAAACATATCATGATGTTTGCAGTCATTCTAAGTTTATGGTCATGAGTGTTGAAGGCCATGGAATGTGAATCACCCATCTTCTGCTGGGTCAATTAGTATCTAATATCCCACAAAGTGTGGAGATTACTACTAAAACTAGACTGAAAATGAGACTAGGAATTAGCTCTCTGTAAATTGCGCCCTGAGACTTGTCTATCAAGAAAGTTAGATTACAAATATGACTTCATATACCCAGACAAGCTAAAGCCTGTCTCACATTGGAGTCAAAGGACTGGAGAGAATGATGGGTTTCCAGACTGCCTTTGGAAAGCATTCTGAGGTAGGTCCTGATCCAAGTATGCTCACCATCTTGGGGTAGGAAGCAGAGGAAAACCCACTGCCTTTTAGTGAACCATGAGACAGGCATGGCAAGAGAGAAAGAAAGCCACAACTGAACGTATATTGTTTTGAAAGCACGGTAACCCCAGCCATTGGTAAAGGGGTTCCAATGAAAACCAAAAAGTGTTCAATGTAATACAACTCCTTCTTGGAAAGATAAGCAGAAATTTCTTCCCCATTAGGTAAATTTGATGAGGAAGAATAACTGTTCCCCCAAGATCTTCACACCATACAACATTCCATCGCCATCTTGTTTATTCTATCACTAACTCCCTCGTCTCTCAGAGCCACCACACCTACTTGCTACTTCTTTTGAAAATCTTTGTGCCCCAAGGGTGACCCAGCACACAGCCCACTGAGAAATGTAGTCTGGTCTCCACTTCAAACTAGTTATCTCACAGAAAGGAACCCCCTGAAATTCCAATAAATTCTCACCGTCTCTTCATTTTCTTCTGAGGAAAATAGCTAGCATTCTAATAAACCTATTACACAATCTCTCAGAGGGGCAGCTAAGAAGACACAAGAACACAGTACTCACTTTTGGCATCTTACTCATCTTCCCCAAAGGCGAATCCCAATCTGTCTCCTCCTTACACTGCATCTTCTACTTTAGTCTTTCTCTTACAGCAGGGCTTGCAAACTTTTTCTGTAAAGGGCCACATAACATTTTCAGCTTTGTGGACCACATAGTCTATGTCACGCTACTCAACTCTGCTATTATAGCATGAAAGTGGCCATAGGTAACATCCAAATGAATGAGCGTGGCTGTGATCCAATAAAACTTTATGGATGCTGAATTTTGAATTTTGTATAATTTTCATGTGTCACAAAATACTCTTCTTTTGATTTTTTTCAACTATTTAAAAATGTAAAAACTGCGGGTAGGATTTGGCCCACGAGGCATAAGCCTACAGATTTAGGGGTAATTTATTCTAAAGCCCCTTTGAGGGATACTGCTTCTTTGCTTGGCCTGATTATTTAGAGAGGGGAAGGAAGATGAGAGGCTGGAATCAAATTGTCCCTTCTAAGGCAGCCAGATATGCCCAGCCTGGACAGACAGGAACCCTTCCCATCGGCAAATCCTCTCTGATTCTCTCATATCTCAAGAAAGACCCATTCTCAGAATCTCTATTATGGTACTATTACTAAGGTGTTTTTTTGTTTATTTGTTTTTTGGGGTTTTTTTTTTCTTTTTTTGGTATTCCATGGATGTGCCCTAATTTGCCAGGATTACAGCAAATAGCTTAGAGGAGGTCCACTCTCCCCTCAGCTGAAACTCAGCCTATGAGGAGAGAGCTGATGCTGTTATCTCTGACCTCAGACACGGACCCAGACCTCTTAGGAGGGGGAACCAGCTGGTTGGTGTTGATGTGTCTGAAGGAAAGCAATAAATGCTGCATATTAGAAAAACTGCAAACTGGATTCAGCTGCTCCTTCTCTACCAAACTGCCATATGAGTTTGAAGAAGTGTAGCTGGAGGAAGTGCACTCTCCCTCAGGTGCCTGCTATCCAGAGACTCTAATGGAGACCTGGGGGCAGCAGTAATGTGGTTTGCAGAACATCCCAGGAGTACATGAGAATGGGTTTAAAGTTAAGAGACGATAGTGAAATAACTGGCCTAACTGCCCCTTGAAAATTAGGTTAAACTAGTTTCCAACTCTTCCCTCCATCATCTCTAATTTTACAACTAATGTCCTGCCCACAACTTCAGAGAATTCCTGATTTCCTACCCTCCCTCCTCAGGCTCCTGGTCTTCTGTCCACTCCTGAATTTTATGGACCATTTGGATTCTACTTCCCACTCCACTCTAGTGGAGGACTCTACCCATTACTAGGTTCCAATTGTTTTCTCTGAAAAATTTGAAGAATGACACATTGTTTCTCACAGAATTTCATCAGCCACTTGCTAAACCTTTTATTCATCTCTTCAATCAGAGCTGTGTTTGTTATACTCTGTTTAAAGTTTAAAGGCTCCTGAATCCAGAAGTTGATTCCCCTTGCCAACTGAGAATTATAGTCCAGTTATAGCCCAATACATTCCAACTGTTTTCCAAGAGGAAACATCCTCCTTTAATTTGGGTGAATAATATTTCCATTATTTCATTGCATTTATAACATGGAACTTACAAGCACCTGCTTGAAACTTAGGAAGAAGATTTATTGAAAGTATTATGTGAATGTGGAATAGATAGCAAATGGAAATTAATAATACAGTCTCCATATAAACATTTTGTTAGGAAATTAGAATAAGCTAGTCAGGGATTGCCAACCATTATATTAGAGTCATATCAATTTGTGTAATTAGTGCTGTGTTTATAAAAAAAATTAGAAAGCTCTTATAGACATTTTTTTTCTCCAAATGATGCAAGTGGAAAACTATTCCAGAATCGCATTTTTATTAGTCATCAGTTATTGGTAGAACGAAACACATGGAGGATGTATTGTTAAAATGGAAGGTTTACATTAAATAACAAGTTATTTGTATGTACTTTACATTCCTCCACATAATAAAATGAATCATGATTTCATCAGATGATTTTCTTTAAGTCAGTACAATTTTTCTCCTGCTTCTCCAATGTTTAAGGGCAGTCTGCCTTATAATTAAAACCAGAAGAAAAATGGCAAGAGGGCAGGTTAGAAGCAGTGGACTTAATGTTCACTAATTTCTAATAGTTTAAATGTTTACTCCGCTGTTTTCCACAACACTTGTTCAGCTGTGTGGGAGGGTTGGGAGATGTTGAGAGGAAGGAGGGAATGGGTGGTGGTTGGGAGATGTATGATCTGGTTTTACCAGTGGAACTCACATCAAATCATGGTCATTTTGAGTTGTCCTGCTGCTGCTTACACTAAAGAGGGAATCAGAGATATGGAAAACAATGGAAATATAGAGAATTAAGAAATTAAATAATGTCAGGCAATTGTGTTAAAAAATTAAATAATATATTGATTCTCATTAAGAAATACCATTGATAATGGGATTCCCCTTTGTCCACATCCTCACCAACATTTGTTGTTTCCTGTCTTGTTAATTGTAGCCATTCTGACTGGTATAAGGTGGTATCTCATTGTGGTTTTGATTTGTATTTCCCTGATGCTGAGTGATGTGAAGCATTTTTTCATGTGTCTGTTGGCCATTTGGATGTCTTCTTTGGAGAAATGTCTGTTCATGTCTTCTGCCCATTTCTTGACTGGATTATTTGTTCTTTGGGTATTGAGTTTGATAAATTCTTTATAGATCTTGGATCCTAGCCCTTTATCTGATACATCATTTGCAAATATCTTCTCCCATTCTGGTTGCCTTTTAGTTTCGTCAACAGTTTCCTTTGTTGTGCAGAAGCTTTTTATCTTGATGAAGTCCCAGTAGTTCATTTTTGCTTTTGTTTCCTTTGCCTTTGGAGACGTGTCTAGCAAGAAGTTGCTGTGGCCGAGGTCAAATAGGTTGCTGCCTGTGTTCTCCTCTAGGATTTTGATAGATTCCTGTCTCACATTTAGGTCTTTCATCCATTTTGAGTTTACCTTTGTGTATGGTGTAAGGAAATGGTCCAGTTTCATTCTTCCGCATGTGGCTGTGCAATTTTCCCAGCACCATTTATTGAAGGGGAACCCTCTTACACTGTTGGTGGGAATGCAAGCTGGCATAGCCACTCTGGAAAACAGGATGGAAGTTCCTCAAGAAGTTAAATTAGTGTTACCCTATGATCCAGCAATTGCACTACTAGGTATTTACCCCAAAGATACAAGTGTAGTAATCTGAAGGGGCACCTGCACCCCAATGTTTATACCAGCAGTGTCCACAATAGCCAAACTGTGGAAGGAGCCAAGATGTTCATCGACAGATGAATGGATAGAGAAGATGTGGTTCATATATACAATGCAATATTACTCAGCCATCAGAAAGGATGAATACCTACCATTGACATTGATGTGGATGGAACTAGAAAGTATTATGCTAAGTGTAATAAGTCAATCAGAGAAAGACAATTATCATATGGTTTCCCTCATATGTGGAATATAAGAAACAGCACAGAGGATCATAAGGGAAGGGAGGGAAAACTGAATGGGAAGAAATCAGAGAAGGAGATAAACCATGAGAGGCCCTTGACTCTGGAAAATAAACTGAGGATTGCTGAAGGGAAGGTGCTTGGAGGGATGGGGTAAGTGGGTGATGAGCATTAAGAAGGGCACATGATGTGATGAGCACTGGGTGTTATAGGCAACCGATGAATTGCTGAACACGAATCAGAAACTAATGATGTACTATATATTGGTTAATTGAATTTAAATAAAAAATACTACTGATAATGTACTAATAATTTATTGGATTTAAAAAATTAAATATCAAACTTCTTTTCAATTAATTCTGAATAACTAATTCTAACATTAAGGGAAGGGGTTTGTGTGGAGACCATGTTTTGGGATTATTTTAAATAAAAAGAATACTGTATATAACATGTGAGTTGATATTGCTGTCATCACCTCAAATCTTTCCATTGATTTATAAACCTTACCCAGAAAATAATGCCTTCCATTTGGTTAGGAGTAAAATTGGATGCAGAACAAATAATTGAAAAACATCGCAAAAATATTCAAAGGAATTGGCTCATTTGGGTGAATGGGCCAGCATATGGCAAGTGTGTTTCAACACAGACAAGTTTTATACTACTTTTTGTAGGAGAAAACCCCAATTCATTTTTAAACCAAGAGCTTCATAAAATTATCTTTGAACTGTCTAGGACAAAATATTTATAGAAATAATGCAAAAAAAGTTGATCACAGAGATCTAAATATTAGAAAATAAATTTTTATATCCAGAGAACTTTTTTCTTCAGCTAAGACAGCAAAAGAGATGATTTATTGTACACATGTTACATTCAACCACAAATGAAAACAGAATTAGTCCTGAAAGTCACAGTTGCAGGGCAGAGGATCAAAAGGGACTGTTTTGGTATGAGCAAAGTGGGTCTCTTAAAGGTGGTTATTGTGATCAGATGGCAATGGATGTTCTAGATGCAGTGAATCAAGCTCTAGAAAGTAGGCATGCAGTCCAACAATTTGTACCAGCGTCCCTAGCCTCTGGCTTTCCTTATTTCTGCTCCTGTGGCTTCCATGGGTGCACAAGCTAGCGGTTTACTTGGACCTCTGCCTCATCTTTCTTCTTTTAGGCTTCAGCCTGCGCATTCGCTTCTTCCTCCACTTGGCTCTCATGGAGCGGAGGTTTCCAAGAAGATGGCGCTAAGGCCGAGAGCTATATCCAAAGTATTTTAAATATCTTCATAAATTAAAGTACAATTATAGGTATGGTATTTTTGTACTGTCACATTACAAAGCTGGAGCTAACTTTCCTAAAGTTCTTTTCTCTGCCTGGTACCATTTTAGGAGTGGCCACAAAAGACATTTGCATGATATTTGGAAGACAGAGGTAAAATAATGTACTCTGTAGGATGGTGCAGTGTAGCCATGCACTATCGAACCTCACGCCCTTTGTCTTTGATCTGTCTCAATTTGTTGGTATAAGGCAGCCACTAAGATTCTTCCTTCAGTATCTGTTTCAATATCTCTTATTTGCAAATTCCATTAGTGCTGGGCCAGGTTCATGTGTAGTTCCATGGCGAAGGGTGCCAGATCCTTCTGTAGGCCACCCACATCATTGACATTAGAGAAGGTGACAGGTAGATGCAAATTCCTGTTTGTCTTCATGGGTTCCATTTGTCCTCATGGGTTCCAATGTGTCCTTGATCTCTCTGTCACTTCCCACTTACACTTTTTCCCAACTGCTGGCCTTACTAACTTACAATAACTTTGGGCTACAGCCTTACCTAAACTTATTTACCAGCTCCCAAAATCATATAAGGTAAACTTCTATTTTAAAAATCCTGTAATTCCGTATCACTAATAATAGTTCTACTTCCCTAATGAAACCCTATTGGACATGTGCAGGAGACTAGAGTCTTTATTTTATTTATTTATTTATTTATTTATTTATTTATTTATTTATTTATTTTTAGATTTTATGTATTTATTTGACAGAGAGAGAGAGAGAGAGAGCACAAGCAGGGGGAGCAGCAGGCAGAGGGAGAGGGAGAAGCAAGTTCCCATTGAGCAAGGCACCCAATGCGGGGCTCGATTCCAGGACCTTGGGATCATGACCTGAACCAAAGGCAGACACTTAACCAACTGAGCCACCCAGGTGCCCCAGGAGACTAGAGTTTTAAGAGTGGATTCCCTGCTTTGGTTTATTCAGAACTGATTGTCTGATCTGATTAGGTATGAAGGCATTAATGATCCTGTGGCCAGTGGTAAAGTGGACACAGTAGTCCACTAAGGTACAATGATATTGAGGATTTGGGTAAGAGAAACCCCCTTCAGGTGATTATTCTATGGGAAATAATGGCTAAAACTTCTGGAAACTCTTATATGTGCCAGATATTTTACATGGATTTTCTCATTTAATCCTCAAAAAGTATATGCATCTAAAATGGCATCTAAAAAATGCAGGCTTTTTTTTCCCCTCATGTAGCATCTTCCAGGAGGGAATTTTAGGAACATTGCATTAGGTAGTCTAACCTTGGGCAACCAGTAGGCTACCATTTGACCAATTCTGCCCCTTGACCCAAAGAGATTTCACTGAATTGCATTGTAATGCCATGTCTTGACTTTTATCAGCAGCCATATGACATCTAGCTATCGTATGATATGTAGGAATGTTCTTGGAAACTTTGTCCCATACTTTAGTGAATTCTATATTGAGCCCCACATTTACAAAGATATCAAACTATACTAGGAAAGTTCTGCTACCTCTCAGAATTCCTTTTTCTGGTAATAACTAAGAAATTGACTTTCACTTTCCACTTTAGCTCCCAGAGAACTAAGTCAAATTAAAGTTTGACATATTTGTGATCTTTTTGCATCCTGGTCATTACTCTTTAATATTTCTGCCTTGATTTCTATTGATATTTAGCAGTATTTTCTCCAAATGTTTTTGTTATAAGAGATATGTGTGCATCTGTATTATTGAACTTGCTATATGCCAGGTACTGCTCTAGGTAACAGAGTAGTGAGTAAAAACATAGTCCCTGCCTTCATGGAGTTTCAGTTGAAAGTGACAATGCCAGGGCTCCTGGGTGGCTCAGTCAGTTAAGTGCCTGACTCTTGGTTTTAGCTCAGGTCATGATCTCAGGTTCTTGAGGTCAAGCCTGGTATTGGGCTCCCCCGAACAGCAGAGAGTCTGCTTGAGATTCTCTCTTTTCCTCTCTCTCTGCCCCTTCTCCAGCTCACACACATGTGCACTCTCTCACTCTCTCTCAAATAAATAAATCTTTTTTAAAAACCCAAGAAAATGATAATGCCAGTAATTAAGGAAAAGTACACCATTCTCTATTTCCTTTTGTAACCATTTCATTTATTATCGCATGAAAGCAGGCATAGGAAATATCATGGAGCTTAGTTTTGCCTTCACAAAGTACTTTGAGAAGTAAACTTAGCCTTGAGGATACAATGAAAGTATGAATTTCTCATCTTTTCATTCACTCAACACCTACTCAGTGCCTTCTATGTGCCTGAAGTTTGCTAGATGCTGGTGGTTCAGCAGTGACAAGGCAAATACGGTCACAGCCATAGTGGAGCTTATATTCTATTCAGGAAAAGAGACGTGGAACAAGCACTAACAAATGTGACAACTGTTAGAAAGAAGATGCCGTAAAGGCTATTGGTGTGAATAACAGGGACACCTAATTAAATCTGGGAGGTGAGCAAAGACTTGTCTCCAAAGGAGATAGTCAAACTGGGACCTGAGAGATAAGTGGCAAAGGGAAACAGGAGGTGCAGAAACAATGTTCCATGCAAGAGCTGTGTAAGAATTGCTATGCTTTGCCTTTAAAAGGGCAGTAGGGAATTATACTTTCAGAACTAAATCTCCGTGTTACCTCCTGCCATCTCTTTCTTTACCTCCACTTCTACCTTGGTTTATTCACTCACATCTCCTAATCATGTTTGCGTTGTTTATGAAATTTAAGCTTGCTATTGTTATTGAATGTTCTTAATTTCAAAATTATATAAAAATATTATTCAAGTATTCTTTCAAAAAATGAAATAAAGTTGCTTTTTCAGTTGTGTATGGTCTCTAATTTCTTTTTTTTTTTAATGGTTTTTTTGTTTGTTTATATTTAGTCAGCTCCACACCCAGCGTGGGGCTCGAACTCATGACCCTGAGATCAAGAGTTGCATACTCTACTGAGCCAGACAGGTGCCCCTCTAACTCCTTTTTAAAGTTGATATTTGTCTACTTCACAGAAGCTTTCCTTTTTCTTCATATGAAGAAAACCAAAATCAGTAAGCCATGGCTTGTACTTTTTTAAAAGTCTATGTATACTTTATGGAACAATGAATAAGCATGGTTATTAGTTGCATGAAACAACTTGAAAACAAGGCTAAGCTGAATATGAAAAAATGAACCATTAATTCTAATTCTAATTGTCCAGCATGCATATGCTTTTTAATTCTTATACTAACAAAGAAACATGTGCAACTAATTCTCTATTTATTTGCCACAATCCAAAGTCCTCCCACCTTCCATATTCATGGGCCAGCTTCTTCTTGTTACCCAGCTGAGGTCCAAGCCTGCCAATTGGGGGATCAAGCTGGGCTGAATTTGCAGCCAAGAACAGAAGGGGAGTAATTGTGAGGTTTTCCTGGACTCAGTAGCTAACATTATCTGACTAATGTATGTGTTTTCTTCTACATTGGTACCTAAATGCTTTCCAAAACACTCTTTCCATTAAACCACAAATTATGGTTTTGGATTAGAGAAAGCACTAGAATTGTGATTAGAAGACCTGGGTTTCAATCCCTGTGTGACCTCTTCTTAGCTTAGAAACTTCTAGAGCAATTTGTGTCTATGGAGAAGTGTTTATACCTCTACACGTGCATTAGTTTGCTAGAATTCCCATAGCAAAGTACCACAGACTGGGGAGCTTAAACAACAGAAATTTATTTCCTCACAGTTCTAGAAGTCTGAGATCAAGTTGTCAGCAGGGTTAGTTAGTTTCTTTTGAGGCCTCTTTCCTTGCATAATATAGATGGCCAAATTCTCCCTATGTCTTCACATGGTCTTCCCTCTATTTGCATGTGTCCTAATCTTCTCTTCTTACAAAGAAAACAGTCATACTGGGTTAGAACCCATTCTAATAACTTGATTTTAACTTAATTACCTCTTTAAGGACCCCCTCTCCAAATGCATTCACATTTTCAGATATCTTGTGGTTACTTCAAAATATGAATTTGGGGAGGGCACGATTCAGTTCATAATAGGGTTGATTGATGTTTTGAGGATCAGATTAAATGAGACCAAACCAAAGAAGTGAAGGCATTTGTTTCTTTGTAGATGTTCAATAAATGCTAGCTAAATCCACACAAGTAATTTTTGAAGTACCCATTATTTCTAATGTTATCTAATGTAAAGCAATGCAGAAACATTTGGTGTTGAAGGTAAACATTAAATAAAAACCTGTATTTTCTTTAGAGATACACAACTGCGGTCTTGTAACAAAGTAATTCAAATGCTTGAGTTAATGCCTTTGTTGCCTTTGAAATTCAGCAGTGATCAAGGAGAAGTTACTTTCCTTCAGTACCCATGTGATCAGATTGTCCATCAAGATCATAAATATTTCTTTTTGGGAATTCTGAGTATTTTAAACATTTAGTAATTGGAATTAAGCTTATTCAAGGTTTTATTTCTAAATAAGAGACAAACTTTTAAGTTTGACTGCTTTACTCAGAAATCCAAAATGTGTGTAAATGTGTATGTATGTATGTGTGTATGTATGCATGCATACACACAGTAAAACTTTAAATTCAGAAAAATACTCTGGTAGTATTAATAAATCCATTAATACCTCAATAAATACTACATTAATACATAAAATAGGTGAACCTTTTAGTATTTTTGCAGGGAACTACTATAGGCATTAAAGAGTAAAGATAACGATCTCCCCAATACCCCAGTCATTGGATTACTTTTCTCAAAAAAAATCAGCCTTATTTCTTGATGGCTTTCAGTAGCTATGAAGCATTACATTTACTAATAGAAAAATACAGATATCACTTGATTCAAATAAATTTGATCTAAGATTTTGAATGAAAGAGGATAAAGAATTAAATCATTTACACAACTTGCAACCTGAAACAAGCATTTCACTTCTTTGTTTCCTGTTTGGTATATGCTGTTTTAGGTGAAGGAACTTACATGCAAAGTAGATCATTACAGCCCAGCATGATAAAAAAGACATTGTAAATATTTAGAGATTAGAAAATAAGGGTGTGTGGGGGGGTTGGAATTATTTTCTAGTATCCATAATTATGAGGCAGCAGAAAGAAATTCCAACGAATCTTGGGAATGAGGAAAGTATGAGGAAATAAAATACTGAGACATTCAGATTGCTGGGGTAGGCAGGGACTTGGTGAACTACTTTTCTTAAAACACTGTAAAATAGACTAGCACACTAAAAACATCTTCATGTAGGGGTGCCTGGGTGGCTCAGTTGGTTAAGCGACTGCCTTCGGCTCAGGTCATGATGATACTGGAGTCCTGGGATCTAGTTCCACATCAGACTCCCAGCTCAGTGGGGAGTCTGCTTCTCCCTCTGACCCTCTGCTCTCTCTCACTCTGCCTCTCTCTCTCAAATAAATAAATACAAATCTTTTTAAAAAATTAAAAACTAAAAAATTTAAAATATCTTCACATAAAACATTTATAGCTCATTCTATTGGGTAACTTTCTTCTCTAAATATACATCACTTACATTTGTAACAATATTGAGACCACCTGCCCCCATACAGCTTAACTATTAGTACTGAGAACTGAGGTCATCAGTGTCAAAATGACTTAAATTTTTGCTCCAGGAAATTCTTTCCCAGGAAGATAATTCTATGAACCAATAAATAATGTCAATGTTTACTTCAGCGACTTCGTTACAATAAATTTAACTGAACAAATAGTTTGCTCAGCTGAGTAAATAGCCCCTTCCTAAAACTGTAGGGGGAAAATGCGTGCTTTCATGGAGAACTATGCAGCATTTAGAGCATACCCTTCTAGGTTACATTATTCTGATTGCAGGGAGGTTCTGTGTCTTTCATTGCCTTTGAGCTATTTCACAACTCTACAAATTGCAGATAACTGATAGCATTGCCAAATAATTCCTGTCTGTATACCTGTAAATAAATTGTCCAACAAACTTCTAGCAGAGGTATCATTGTATGGATAAAGAACCTGCAGAGGTGCCATTGCATAGGACTACAGAGATGTATTTCATCTTTCCTAATTCTTTAAGCTTGCTTTATATTTTGATATAAGAGGCAAATGACTTCTTTCAAGACAATACTCATAAATAAATGGCATTTTGAAGATAATATTTAAAACTTCAAATTAATCTCTTATATTTATCTGAAAAGGAAAAAGTGTTTTTTTTTTAATATACAGCCTTGGAAATTGTTATTTTAAGTCTTAAAATGATTGTTACATTTCTCCTTAAATGACTGTTACTTTGATAAACTATTTTTCCAGAAAACCGTTTGGGAAATGCATTATTGATGGTTGGCAATGTGTTCATTTCTTTGTTAACAGAAATGCCATCCTTTTGGACTGCTCCTAAAGTCATATGATTAGGCGCAGAATCAGAAGTAAATAAAAAAATATTATTCTTCTAATGATAGATAATGACAGTGGTGGCAAATTTGATGGAAAATAAATGGTTAAATATAGATTTATTCATTTATAAATTTTTATTCCCTGTATATTCTATTTGTTTTGGCAAATAATGTACTATGTTTTTCACAGTGACTTGACCAAAACTTACCTCAAAATTATGTCTGTAATTTTAATGTATAGACATTGTGATCTCAAAATTAGCTGAACAAAACATATTTTTATTACTAACATATTCCTGAATTTGTTACAGATATATGAGATTAAGAAACAATTAAACTTCAAATAAACGGAGTTTTACTGGAAACTTTACTATTACTTTATTAATTTATTATTTTTTATTATGTTTACTATTACTTTAAATTAATAATCCCACAGTTCCTAGTCTATTACTCAAATCATGATAGCTCTCAAATTTACAATATGATTGTAGATTTTTAAATATTATAACTGTCCTGAACAAAGACAATTATGTTTTATAGAAAACGAATTGTTGGGTGCCTGGGTAGCACAATCGTTAAGCGTCTGCCTTCGGTTCAGGGCGTGATCCCGGCGTTCCGGAATCGAGTCCCACATCGGGCTCTTCCACTGGGAGCCTGCTTCTTCCTCTCCCACTCCCCCTGCTGTGTTCCCTCTCTCGCTGGCTGTCTCTCTGTCACATAAATAAATAAAATCTTTAAAAAAAAAAATGAATTGTTAGGCATTTTTTTTTAAGTAGGGCTCAAACTCATGACCCTGAGATCAAGACCTGAGCTGAGATCAAGCAAGAGTCAGAGGCTCAACCGACTGAGCCACTCAGGTGCCCCTTACGCATATTAAACTGATGTATATCAGCAACAATTTATTTGCTAAACAGAAATCCTTTAAAAAAAGAGAAAGAAAGAAAGAGAAAGAAAGAAAGAAAGAAAGAAAGAAAGAAAGAAAGAAAGAAAGAGAAAGAAAGAAAGAAAGAAAGAAAGAAAGAAAAAGAAAAGAAAGAAAGAAAGAAACTAAGAAAGAAAGAAAGAAAGAAAGAAACTACCTTGAGATTTAATGTATACACCCTTCAAATCATTACTGAAGCATATTTATAGAACATAAAATTCATCCACTATAAGTGTAAGGCTGTATGAGTTTTGGTAAATCTATCAAGATGTGCAATCACCACTGGAATCGAGTTTCAGGACAGTTTACTCACTCCCAAAATTCTCCTATGTACCTTTGCAGTCAAACTGTCCCTCATCCCCAGCCACAAGGCAAACACTGACCTGGTTTCTGCTATTATATTTCTGCATTTTCCAGAATTTTATATTCATATTTCATACGTCTTTTGTGTCTGGTTTCTTTTACTTGCCCTTAAATTTTTGAGATCCTTCCACATTGTTCTATATACCAATAGTTATATTCTTTTATTAGCTAAGTTGTATTCTATCAAATACATATGCCTTATTTTTTATTTATTAATCAGTTGATGGATAGTTGAGTTGTTTCTATTGTTTAGTTATTATGAATAATGTTGCTATGAACATCTGTGTACAAATCTTTGTGTGGTGGGGCGCCTGGGTGGCACAGTCGTTAAGCGTCTGCCTTCAGCTCAGGGCGTGATCCCAGCGTTCTGGGACCGAGCCCCACATCAGGCTCCTCTGCTAGGAGCCTGCTTCTTCCTCNCTTCTTCCTCTCCCACTCCCCCTGCTTGTGTTCCCTCTCTCATTGGCTGTCTCTCTCTGTCAAATAAATAAAATCTTTAAAAACAAACAAACAAACAAATCTTTGTGTGGACATGTACTTTCATTTCTCTTCGGTAAATACTAAGAATGGAATTGCTGGGTCATGTGGTAGGTCTATGTTTCAATTTTTAAGATACTGACAAACTTTTCCAGTAGCTACATCACTTTGCATTTCCACCAGCAATGTAGGGGAGTTCCAGTTGTATACATCTTTTCCAACACTTGGCATTTCAGTCTTTTTTTTTAAGATTTTTTTTTTAAGTAATCTCTACACCCAACATGGGGCTCAAACTCACAACCCTGAGAGCAAGAGTCACATGCTCCACTGACTGAGCCAGCCAGTTGCCTCAGCATTTCAGTCTTTTTTTTTTTTTTTTTTTTTTTTTAAA
>NC_048232.1:69415476-69472161 GCF_002007445.2 Ailuropoda melanoleuca
TTTTCTTTCTTTTTTTTTTTAAAGATTTTATTTATTTATTTGACAGAGATAGAGACAGCCAGTGAGAGAGGGAACACAAGCAGGGGGAGTGGGAGAGGAAGAGGCAGGCTCATAGCAGAGGAGCCTGATGTGGGGCTCGATCCCGTAACACCGGGATCACGCCCTGAGCCGAAGGCAGAAGCTTAACCGCTGTGCCACCCAGGCGCCCCAGTTCTTTTTTTCTTAAAAGATTTTTTAAAAAATTTATTTGACAGAGATAGAGACAGCCAGCGAGAGAGGGAACACAAGCAGGTGGAGTGGGAGAGGAAGAAGCAGGCTCATAGGAGAGGAGCCTGATGTGGGGCTTGATCCCATAACGCTGGGATCACACCCTGAGCCGAAGGCAGACTCCTAACCACTGTGCCACCCAGGCGCCCCATGAATTGTAAAAGTTCTTAATCATATCTGTAGACAAGCAAAAGATTTCAATTTTTTGAAGTCTATTTATTAGTTTTTTCATTTATGGTTCCTTTGTGTGTGTGTGTCTAATCCCAAGGTCACAAAGATTTTTCTCCTATGCTTTATTCTGTAGGATGTAGGTGATTTTGCCCTTTAGGTCAATGATCCATTTTGAATTAATTTAGGTGTATGGTATAAAGAAAGATCCAAGTGTATTTCTTTTCTATATGGACATTCAGTTATTCCAAAAAATATTTCTTGAAGCAACCATTATTTTCCTGTTGAATTTCTTTGACACCTTTACTGAAAATCAATTGACCACATTAAGTGTAGGTTCATTTCTGGATTCTCAGCTCTGTTTCATTGACCTATCTGTCTATCCTTACAAATCCTTTCATTTTTAATCCTGCAGAACAGGATAATATTTAGAGAAAAATAATCATGTTCAATACCTTCCACTGAAGCATACAACTTATCAAAATTTAAATACCATAATAGCCAAACAAGTATGATTAATATTTCTAAAAAAACATATTCATGAGGCACCTAGGCGGCTCAGTTAAGGGTCTGTCTTTGGCTCAGTTCATGATCTCGGGGTCGGGGTTGTGGGGTGGAGGCCGGAGTCAGGCTCCCAGCTCAGTGGGCAATCTGCTTCTCCCTCTCCCTCTGCCTCTTCCCCTCCCCCTGCTCCTGTGCACTCTCCCTCTTTCTCTCTTAAATAAATAAATTGAATCTTTAAAACAAAATGTATTCTTTACTACACAGTTTAAAAGAAAAGTGGTAATTAGAACATTTAAGATTTTTTTTAATAGATCTAGAAAATATTTGAAGGAAAAACTTATTGCTTGAGGTAGTAAACTATTATTAACTACTGTGCTGCTTATTATATTCATTAAGAATAATAATTTTCAGGGGCGCCTGGGTGGTTCAGTCAGTTAAGCATCTGCCTTCGGCTCAGGTCGTGACCCCAGAATTCTGGGTTCAAGCCCCTTGTCTGGGCTCCCTGCTCTGCCACAGCCCCTCCCCCTGCCTGTGCACTCTCTCTCTTAAATAAATAAATAAATATCTTTAAAAAAAAGAAAAAAGAATTATCAGGGGTGCCTGGGTGGCTCAGTTGGTTAGGCCTCTGACTTTTGTCCTGGCTCAGGTCTCAATTGCACTGTCAGGGGGTCAAGCTCTGCACTGGGCTCCACACTGGCCAAAAAGCCTACTTAAAAAAAAAAAACAAAAAAACAGAACTTTCAAATTTTCAAATTTAAGAGGGTTGAATAAACATGACTATGGGACAATTGAAGCATAGTAAAAATATACATTGTTTCTTTTAACCGGGTCATGCCTTTAACCACAGGTGAATTACATTCGTATAAAACAATACTAGGTAATATAATGATAGAATCATTGTCAGTAATTTTAAAAAATGGAGAAGAACCCAACAGTTGCCAGAAGATAGAAGATGAACAGATGTTTCCATTTTCAAAACATAAAAAATAGATTCCAGAAACTAAATGCTGATAAGCATGACACTGAAAGCTGGAAAAATTATAGAACAGATGAAGCATATAGTTTATCCACATCTTTTCGAGTGATCACTAGAAAATAATATGGGTTTTACACCAAACTAAATTATTTAAATTGCACACCTGAAAATGCTAACACAGATCCTGAATAATTGTAAATGAATAGTAAATTTTTTTTTTTAAATAAAGCAACACCAAAGCTTTCTCTGGTAAATCACATAATGGAAAGAAAGGAAAGAAATGAAGTAAAAAAAAAATCTATTTTAAAAATATGTACAAATCTACACTTAAAAAACAAAAAATCTAGGGGTGTCTGGGTGGCTCAGTTGGTTGGGCACCTGACTCTTGGTTTTGGCTGAGATTGTGGTCTCAGGGTTGTGGAACAGAGCCCCAAGTTGGGCTCTGCTCAGCATGGAGTCAGCTTGTCCTTCTCCCTCTGTTCCTCCCCCTCCCCCATGTTCTATCGCTATAAATAAATAAATAAATATTAAAAACAAACAAAAACAGAAAATCTGGATGACACAGAACTATCTCAAATTATTAGAATTGATGCGCGCTGCTCTGGGCAGGGTAGGCAATAATCATAAAACTAACTATAAACTGAGACACAGCCAGGTGGAAGTGAAACTAAGTATAAACTGAGACTAAGTATCAACTGAGTGACACTAAGTATAAACTTAGACATAGCCAGGTGGAAGTCGAATACATGAGTTTGGAGTCCAGGGGAAATACAGGGCTGGAATAGTCAATGTATTTGTGGTATTTAAATCCATGAGACCAGACCACTTAGACAGTGAATATGGACAGAGAAGACTAAGGACTGAGTCTTGGGACACTTAGAAATATAAGGAAGATTCATTAAATAAGATTGAGGACCAGCAGCCAGTGAGGTAAAAGCAAAGACACAGGAGGGTGTGTCCTGAATGCTAAATAAAGCAGGTGGCTCAGTTGGTTGAGCATCTGACTCTTGGTTTCAGCTCAGATCATAATTTCAGGGTTGTGAGGTTGAGCTCCGAGCCGGGTGTGGAGCCTGGAGCCTGCTGGGAATTCTCATTCTCTCTCTCCCTCACCTCTCTCCCTCTCTAAAAAATAAATAAATAAAATAAAGGAAGAAATGATAGACTGTGTCAAATGCTTCTGAGAGACCAGACAAGGACAGAGACCTGAAGCAAAGTGGAGATAGGACAAGAATAGTTTCAGTTTAATGGAAGGGACAAAGCGTAATTGGAGTTTGTTCAGGATAAAATGGGAAAGGATGAAAAAGAGACAAATAATACTTTGAATTGTCTTTCCATAGAGAGGAACAGAAGAAATTGGCAGAAGCTAAAGGAATGTATGGCCAAGGGAAGTCTTTTGTTTGTTTTGTAGGTTAAAGAAATTTACATGTTTGTATATTGATAATAATATAGAAAGAAAAATTGATTATGTAGGAGAAAAAGGAAAACATTTCAGAAGAAAAAGTCTTGAATGGTTTAGAATAGTATTCAGTGTGCAAATTGAGAATCTGGCCAAAGTTGGCAGCCTGTGGGATTCGCTCACACAAGGTAGTGTATATAGGCATAGACATCGTTAGATTGATTTAGGGACTTTCAGGTTCAGAGGGTGTTTGGGTTTACAGGAAGCAGACACTGAGACAGAATGAGGAGCCTAAAATGATTATTGGGGAGTGACTCCTATAAAAGGAAAAGACAAGGGTCAGGGGAAGCCATCAGATATGATGTAGACTTCTGTGATGCTGTCCTGACAATCTCTGCCGGCCAGGCTCTATACAGCTAAGATCGCTTATTAGAGGAGTCCCACCTTGAATGGAAATGAATAGATCCTTGCCGACTACCTTGCTCTGTCATTGACTGGGGGCCATTCAAAAAGCCCACGGCCTCAGGTTGAAAGCTGTCATGGACACCAAAGTCATTAACAGCTGGAAGCAATGAGCCAAGCACATAGCTACCAACTGGGCAACGCATCCTTCCTTGAAGGCAGATCTGAGTGGGTACATGGCACGAAATAGGAAGATGTAGAAATTCTCTTTTGATTATTTTGATCTTCACAGTGAAATAATAAGCAAAGACATGGGCTTCAGCGGAAAGAGAGAAGGAGTTTTGGAGTTCTGTGAAAAGAGGAGAAGCAGCATGAAATAGTTGAAGAGTAGAACTGTGAATACGAAGGGATTACTAGGCAGCCCTGACGATCTAGTGTTGTTCGGTGGCTATAAATTTAAAGCAAGATCAGGGTGCCTGCGTGGTTCAGTCAGATAAGCATCTGCCTTCAGCTCAGGTCAGGATCCCAGGGTCCTAGGATCCAGCCCTGCTCAGCGGGAAGTCTGCTCCTCCCTCTGCCCCTCCTCCCCCTCTTATGCTCTCTGTCTCTCTCAAAAATAAATAAATAAAATCTTTAAAAAAAAAAAGAATCTATTTAAATTTAAAGCAAGATGAGCAGAAGTATCAGGAAAAGAAGCAAGAATTGTTGAAATAGTTGAAGAAAACTTAGTATTAGATTTGAATCTGCTAAGTTAAAAAGCCAAGTGCCAAGAAAAATAGAAACCAATGATTTAATGTGCTGTAGAGGTCTTTTTAAAATTTTAAATATTTTAAGAATAATTTTAACTATCAAGAAAAACAAGTTGTATGTAAAGAAACCAGTATCATGCTGACCTCATTCTTCCCTGAAGGGGTAATGAAACAGCATATAAAGTTAAAAGTTGTGTACCAGAAGAAATAAAAAACCCAACATGATCAGTATAAACAATAAAGCAGATTTATTATTTCTAAGAATTTCTAAGTTGGCTCTGAGATTGGTTAATTTAGTGGCTCAAGGACCTAGATTACTTCCATCATTCTGCTTTGCCAAGCTTAGGGGATCAGTCTTATCCTGAGTGACTCACCTTTTTGTTCATAAGATGGTTATACAGTACCAGGCATTACAAGTAGACATGACAATATCAAACAGAAGAAAGTTCTCACTGGCTAGAGTCGGTCACATGCCCAGTCCTAAACCAACCATTTTTAAGGGGAATGCAATTGGCTTAGTAAAGTGCATGGCTGGGTGGAGAAGGGTGGATTACCCAACAAAACCAGAGTTCTCTTAATAAGAAAGAAGGGGAAATGGCTGTTGGGTAAGCAACCAACAGTGCCTCCTTCATGAGAGAAGAAAATACTGTAATTCGAAATTAAAAACCCACTCAACTATCATTTTTTTTAATGAGGGCAGATTCTTGGACATAAAAATACGTAGAAAAAATATGCCACCCACATGCCCTTGCTGAAAATTTTTTTGAAAATATTACAGATGACTGAGAAAAGAATAAAAACTCAGAAAGGGCTGAGTGTGTTATGTTACCATGTTTGAAATCATGTTATGAAAGAGCTGATGGTAATTAATCCAGTAAAACAAAGTTTAAGTCTAATTATTTGTTTTTAATAAGTATCTCTGCAAATTATATTGAAAACCAAACAGTTAAATGATATTGAAAACAGAAGTGTTTAGACAAGTGAAGAATTGGAAAAAGAACATTGCAGACAGAAGGAACAACAATGTGAGAATTTCCTAAGGTTAGAGTGGAGGTAAGCACAAGATAGGTTAAGCAGGGGTCAAATTGTGCTAAGCCTTGGAGCCAGGTTAAGGATTTGCAGTTTTAAGTATATTGAAAATCAATGATGTATTTTAAGTAGAGGAGTGATATATCTGCATTAAGATCATTCCAGTTGCTCTTTTTTTCTTTTTTTGAGGGAGCCCAATGAGGAGCTTAAACTCACAGCCCTGAGATCAAGACCTGAGCTGAGATCAAGAGTTGGGATGCCTGGGTGGCTCAGTCAGTTAAGCATCTGCCTTTGGCTCAGGTCATGATCCCAAGGTCATGATCCTGAGGTCAAGCCCTGCATTGGGCTCCCTGCTCAGCAGAGAACCTGCTTCTCCCTCTCTCTGCTGCTTCCCCTGCTTGTGCTGTCTTTCTCTCTCTCTGTCAAATAAATAAATCTTTAAACTACTTATTTTGTAGTACTCTGTTACAGCAGCCCTATGAAACTAATACACCAGGTTAAATTATATATGGTCACATGATAAAAATTATTAAATGGTCAAATGATAAAACTCATTCCCCTGCATACACTCTAAATTCTCTTGCCTTCCTCTTATTTTATTGTACCTGGTTAAAAAAAACCAAAAAACAAAAACCCTGATTAAATCTACTTCTTAGCTCTATGACTATATCTGTATGGTAAAACCTGGCTTGAGTAAAATACACGACCATTGGTGTCACTTAAGATACATGATTATTTACTGCCATCAGACCCTAATGCTGTTTGACAATCATACTGTATTTCTCTACTCCATTCATTCTTCCTCTCTCCTACAAAACTCTTTCACATCTTCTCTCTCCTAAAGCCTCCAACTACACCTCCCTAATCCTCACTTTTAGCTAATGACGTCACCATCTACTTCAATGAGAAAATACAAATCTACATAAGAAAATTTTGAGCTCCCATGGCATCACCTCATCTACCTGCATTTGTCCCCATGTTCTTTGCACTCTATCTGTGCTACTGGCTAAAACCAGCCCTTGCACTTGTGTACCATACACCATCCCCTCTTGCCCAAAGACATTGCTCCAAAAATCAAAAATGTCTTTTTTCGCCTCCATCATAAAACTTTCCCTCACTATCAGATCAATCCTATTGGCTACTATTTCTCCCTTCCTTAAAAAACAACAACAAAAGAAAACAACTAACAAACCAAACTTTTCTATCCCCCTTCCCTTTCAGATATAACCCTCTCTCCTTTCTTCATGAAATGACATTTAATCATTTGTCATGACAGTTCCGTGTTTATACTCGATTACTACTTCAGAAAATCTTGCCTTAATTATTAATGGTGCTCTTTTCAAATGTGTTCCTGTTTGGATTGTAAATTACACGATCAGCCTGTTTTAATGTAAAACTCCTTCAGAGTTATGTATGCTCATTCTTTCCAATTTCTCACTTTTTATCCTCCCCTGTGCCCCACTGCAAATAGGTCTTGCCTCCACTACTCTAATGGCACTGCTATTTTGAAAGCCACCAACCATGTCCATATTGTTAAATCTAATGGTCAATTTTCCTTCCTCATCTTTTTGACCTTTGAGCAGCATTTAACACAGCCGATCATTCCCCACTTCAACATTTTCTTCACCTGGCTTTCAGGGCACCACACTCTCGTGATTTTCCTCCTGTCACTGCTTCTGGGTCCCCTATCCTCATTCTTCCTCACCTCTCTAACCTCTCAACACTGGAGTGGCAAAGAGCTTAGTCTTTAAACCTCTTCTGCTTTTTATCTGTACTCCTTCCCTCCTTGCTATTCTCCTAAGCTACTTAGGAAAGGAGCTAGAATCCATTATACCTTCCCCACAATGCCCTCCCCCCCATCCCCGCCAAAGAGATGTGTTCAAGAAACAGTAGATGATTCCTAACCTTGTCTAAGGAAGAGGGTTATCTGCAGGGATTTTGTTTTGCTGAATGTGGGTGTGTGATCACAAATGAATGATTCAGGTCCAGAGAGGTCGAACACTCCACTAGGCATTGCAGTAAATTGCTCAGGTCAGAAACCACAGACCAACCCTAGACTCACATTTCACTAACCACATCCAGTCCAATGGTAATTCCCCAGTGGCTGCACCTTCAAATCATATTCCGGTTCTAACCACCTCTCACGGCTTCTGCTCTTTCAACAGTTCTGTCTCTACTCGTTTCAGTTGATGTCACACAAAATTACATCTTCATACATTATGTCTCCAAAAATATAAACTAATAATTTTTGACTGCATTAGTCTCTTAAAGTATACAGAAAATAAAATACAGGGTTATAAACCAAAACTACAGTAATACTAGCTTTTAGGCTAATGATTGTTTTTTAAAAATGCATTAGTCTCTTAAATCTTGTAGAAAACAAAAAGTACAGTGACACACCATTGTTACAATAATACTAGCTTTTATAATTGCCTATGTATTTACCTTTACTGATATTTTAATTTCTTCATATGACTTTAAGTTACTGTGTAATGTCCTTTCACTTCAATTTTGTTTGCTTTGTTTTTAGTGATGACATTCATGACAGTTAAGAGTGCTTCTGAGGATACAAACTTTGTTTAAGCCTTTTGGTAAGTAGTTTCTATCATAAGAAATTCATGGCCTTTAATGCAGTTCTACTTTTGAAAACCTATCCTAAGAAGATAATTCAACATGTAGATAAGATTTGGGCATAAAAATGTTCATTATAGAATTATTGACAATAGGGAAATATTGGGAAAAATCCAAATGATTAATCATAGAGCAATTATTAAACAAAGTTTAGTAAATCTGTTCAATGAAGTATTAGATAATAATTAAAATTATAAAGAACCAAGTGACATGGGGGAAATGCTCATGATCTATTAAGGACAAAAAGTATTTCATGATTACATAAATGTAAATGTCAAGTAATTTGTATAATTGGAAAATAAAATAATGAGAAGTAACATTTTAAAAATATTATGCTCAGAAGATATTTTAGAACTAACTGGAGGGGTGCCTGGCTGGCTCAGTAGGTAGAGTTATGGGACTCTTGAGCTCTGGGTCATGAGTTTGAGTCTCATGTTAGGAGTAGAGTTTACTTGGATGCAAGAAAAGGAAGGAAGGAAGGAAGGGGAAGGAAGGAAGGGAGGGAGGGAGGGAGGGGAGAAAGGGAGGGGGGAGGGGGGAGGGAAGAAGGGAGGAAAAGAAAGAGGAACCAAAACTACAAGATGGTTGTGATAGGTGAAATAATGACCTGCAAAGATTCACTTCCCTCCCCAGAACTTGTGTTTTCTATGGCAAAAGGAACGCTGCAGATATAATTAAGGTCGCCAACCTTTAAACAGAGAGATTTGTCTGTATTATCCAAGTGAGCCCAAACTATTCACAGGAGCCCTTATAAGTGGTGATCTTTCTCCAGGTAGAGACAGAAGAGATGAGGCAGAATGGAGAGGTCAGAGAGATGTGAAGCATGAGAAAGGCCCAACCTGTTGTTACTGACATTGAACACAGAGAAAGGGTGTCTCAAGGCAAAGAATGTGGTGACCTCTAGAAGCTGAGAACAATTCTCAGCTGAGAAAGGCAGTCAGCAGGGAAAGGAGACTGCAGCCCTAAAAGTGCAAGGAACTGATTTTGGTCAACAAACTCAATGTGCCTGGAAGCAGATTCACCCCAAAGACTCCAGAAAGAAATGCAGCCCTGCTGACACCTTCATTTCGGCTTGCGTCACCCTAAGACGTGGACCCGGCTGAGCCACACCATACCCAGACTTCTGACCTACTCCACTGTGAGATAATAACTCTGTGGTAGTTTGTTATGGCAGCAATAGAAAAACCAATACAGAGGGTGAAACGTAGGCCAGTCAAAAACAAATGGCATCAGTGCCCTATGTTTTCACATATTTTTGACCATAGGGACATGCATACACTGGAAGAAAACTTAACAGCAGTAGAGTTATCACCAAGGAAGGATTGGAAAGGGACAAAACAGTTTGTCAAGATACCAAACCCCTCTAATATAATGACAATGAGGGGATAAACCTGTTTGGTCATCCATAAAGGCACTGCTTGGAAATGTGGGTAGAAGTAAGAGAGGTAACTAAGGAAGGGATTGTAATATATAAATGTTGAACAAACTTGTGAGCTTACGTATCTGGGAATGTACTTTGTCTACTGACTCTGATCAAGTCGTATGGTTAATACAACCATTTAATCACAGATCCACATTGTCTCACTTCTTTCTCAGGCAGCATCTCTATGCAAGACTGACTAGGAAGACATATAGAATCTCACTTTCCTGTGCTGTGTTTAAGTTATCCTGGGACTGGAATAACACAGGTAGTCTAGGTTTAGATAGGGTTGACAGACGATGGCCAAGTACCTCCTTCTATAAAGCTTTACTGGAACATAGCCATGTCCACTCCTTTACATATTGTCTGTGGCTGCTTTCACTCTGTAAGAGTGGCAGAGTTGAGTAGCTCCCACAGAGAAAACATAGCCTGCAAAATACTATCTAGCTTTTGGGAAGTAGATAGCAATACAAGCCTTTCTCAAGAAACTAGAAAAGTCTCAAATACACAAGCTAACCTTACACCTAAAGGAGCTGGAAAAAGAAGAGCAAATAAAGCCCAAACCAAGCAGGAGAAGAGAAATAATACAGATGAGAGCAAAAATCAATGAACTAGAAACCAAAAGAAAAGTAGAACAGATCAATGAAACCAGAAGTTTGTTCTTTGAAAGGATTAGTAAGATCGAGAAAAAGAAAAAGAGAAAGGACCCAAATTAATAAAATGATGAATGAAAGAGGAGAGATCACGACCAACACCAAGGAAATAAAAACAATTTCAAGAACATATTATCAGCAACTATATGCCAATAAATTAGGCAATCTGGAAGAAATGGATGCATTCCTAAAGATGTATAAACTACCAAACCTGAAACAGGAAGAAATCGAAAACAACAGACCCATCACCAGCAAGGAAATTGAAGCAGTAATCAAAAAACTCCCCAAAACAAGAGTCCAGGTCAAGATGGCTTACCAGGGGAATTCTACCAAACATTCAAAGAAGAAGTAATACCTATTCTTCTGAAGCTGTTTCAAAAAACAAAAACGGAAAGAAAACTTCCAAACTCTTTCTATGAAGCCAGCATCACCTCGATCCCAAAACCAGACAAAGACCCCAGCAAAAAGGAGAATTACAGACCAATATCCCTGATGAACATGGATGCCAAAATTCTCACCAAGATACTAGCCAACAGGATCCAACAGTACATTAAAAGGATTCTTCACCATGACAAGTGGGATTTATTCCTGGGCTGCACGGGTGCTTCAATATCCTCTTCAGCATCCACAAATCAATGTGATACATCACATTAATAAATGAAAGAACAAGAACCATATGATCTTCCTGATGCAGAAAAAGCATTTGACAAAATACAGCATCTTTTCTTTATTAAAACTCTGCACAGTGTAGGGATAGAAGGAACATACTTCAATATCATAAAAGCCATCTACGAAAATCATTGAATATCATTCTCAATGGGGAAAACCTGACAGCTTTTCCTCTAAGGTCAGGAACACAGCAGGGATGCCCACTCTCACCACTGTTGTTCTACATAGTACCAGAAGTCCTAGCCTCAGCAATCAGACAACAAAAAGAAAAGGCATTCAAATTGGCAAAGAACTCTCACTCTTCACAGATGACATGATATTCTATGTGGAAAACCCAAAAGACTCCACCCCAAAATTGCTAGAACTCACAGAGGAATTCAGCAACGTGGCAGGATACAAAATCAATGCACAGAAATCAGTTGGATTTCTGTACACTGAGATAGAAGAAAGAGAAATTAAGGAATTGATCCCATTTACAACTATACCCCAAACCATAAAATACGTAGGAATAAACCTAACCAAAGAGGTAAAGGATCAGTAATCTAAAACCTATAGAACACTTATGAAAGAAATTGAGGAAGCCACAAAGAAATGGAAAAACATTCCATGCTCATGGTTTGGAAGAGTAAATATTGTTAAAATGTCTATGCTACACAGTGTGATCTACACATTCAATGCAATCCCTATCAAAATACCACCGACATTTTTCACAGAGCTGGAACAAATGATCTTTTTTATTTTTTTTTTAAGATTTTATTTATTTATTTGAGAGAGAGAGAGCCAGTGAGAGAGGGAACACAGGCAGGGGGAATGGGAGAGGAAGAAGCAGGCTCCCAGCGGAGAAGCCCGATGTGGGGCTCGATTCCAGGACTCTGGGATCATGCCCTGAGCCTAAGGCAGATGCTTAATGACTGAGCCACCCAGGCACCCCTGGAACAAACGATCTTAAAATTTGCATGGAACCAGAAAAGACCCCAAGGAGCCAAAGGAATGTTGAAAAAGAAAACCAAAGCTGGGGGCATCACAATGCTGGATGTCGAGCTATATTACAAAGCTGTAATCAGCACTGGCACAAAAACAGACACATAGATCAATGGAACAGAAGAGAGAGCCCAGAAATGGACCCTCAACTCTATGGTCAACTGATCTTTCAAAAAGCAGGAAAGAAGATGCAATGGAAAAAGGACAGTCTCTTCAATAAATGCTGCTGGGAAAATAGGACAGCCATGTACAGAAGAATGAAACTGGACCATTTTCTTACACCACACACAAAAATAAGCTCGAAATGGATGAAAGACCTAAATGTGAGACAGGAATCTATCAAAATCCTAGAGGAGAACACAGGCATCAACCTCTTCAACCTTGGCCACAACAACCTCTTGCTAGACATGTCTCCAAAGGCAAGGGAAACAAAAGCAAAAATGAACTATTGGGACTTCAAGATAAAAACCTTCTGCACAGCAAAGGAAACGGTCAACAAAACTAAAAGGCAACCTCTGGAATAGGAGAAGATATTTGCAAATGACATATCAGATAAAGATCTGTAAAGAATTAATCCAACTCAACACCCAGAGAACAAATAATCCAGTCAAGAAATGGGCAGAAGACATGAATAGACATTTCTCCAAAGACATCCAAATGGCTAACAGACACATGAAAAAATGCTCCACATCACTCAGCATCAGGGAAATACAAACCAAAACCACAATGAGATGCCACCTCATGGCAATCAGAATGGCTACAATTAACAAGACAGGAAACAACAAATGTTGATGAGGATGTGGAGAAAGGGAAGCCCTCTTACACTGTTGGTGGGAATGCGAGCTGTTGCAGCCATTCTGGAAAACATATGGAAGTTCATCAAAAGGTTGAAAATAGAACTACCCTATCATCCAACAATTGTTCTACTAGGTATTTACCCCAAAGATACAAAATGCAGTGATCTGAAGGGGCACCTGCACCCCAGTGTTTATAGCAGCAATGTCCACAATAGCCAGACTGTGGAAAGAGCCCAGATGTCCATCGACAGATGAATGGATAAAGATGAGGTATATATGTATACACATACACACACACAATGGAATATTACTCAGCCATCAGAAAGGATGAATACTTACCATCCATGGGGATGGAACTGGAGGGTATTATGTTGAGTGCAATAAGTCAATCAGAGAAAGACAGATACCATGTGGTTTCACTCACATGTGGAATATAAGAAATAGTGAAGACGATCATAAGGGAAGGGAGGGAAAACTGAATGGGAAGAAATCAGAGAGGGAGACAAACCGTAAGAGTCTCTTAACTATAGGAAACAAACAGGGTTGCTGGAGGGGAGGTGGATGGGGGGATGGGGTAATTGGGTGATGGGCATTAAAAAGGGCACATGACATGAGGAGTACTGGGTGTTATATGCAACTGACGAATTAGTGAACTCTACATCTGAAACTAATGATGTACTACTATATGTTGGTTAATTGAATTTAAAGGAAAAAAAATACTATCTAGCTCTTTACAGAAAAAAATTTTGCTCACTCCTGGCCTAATTGGGCTTAAATGAATGAGGTAAATGGAAAGACTTACGTTCAGGTTCAAGAAATAAATTACAAATATTCAGGAGGCCTAAATCAGCAGTTATACACATGAATGGAAAAGTCCTGATGGTTACAAATCAGCACAAATTACATATGGAAGGAGAAAATGTTTTGAAAACCAAGTAAATACTCTTGGACTACCCTAAAAAGAAACATCTGGACTAGTAGTGCAGTTCTCCTGAAAGCAACCAAGCTCCAATATATGTATACTCATCTCCAACCTGTTCTCTGCTGAAAACTTCTCTGGTCAATTGATACTTCTTTCAGACTTTGGCTTAGATGACATCTCCTCTGGGAAGCATTCTGATTCCTGGGTTACATTCACTTATCATGGCACTTAACACATCATATTGAAACTGAAATTTACTTGTGAATCTCCCCCACCAGACTGAATCCGTGTGGGCAGGAATACGTAGCTGGTATCCTAACACCAGACCCTCTGCCTGTCATGTACTAGTTTTTAAAGCACATTTTGTGTTAATAAATCCCATTGTATGCACCAATCAGACCTCACGGTGTGAAGTATTTGGCTTCGGTGACTAGTACTGTTGATTCCCTACTCAAATCCATCTGCTTCTCCTACTGTCTGGTAGGCAGAGCCCCTTTTAACCAAGTTCTCACCTCTGTGAGGCCACATACTCAGGGAAGCTAAGTTTAGCCAGTGGTGGTTTAGGCAGGAATGCGATGTATTTCGATATAGGATATAAGGGCGCATCTGTTGAGGAATTTCTGAGTTTTATTTAAAAGGAAAAGAGGAAAAACACCCTCTTGCCCCTTGCCTGTGGGTGTGACTGTGTAGAGGTTTTCTTGGAGTTGGCACCATTCAACACCAAGGTGTCCTGTGACACCTTACAACCACAGGAAGGTAAGCATGAGGCTAAAACGCCCTGCACTGATGACGGAAATGAAAGCCTAGAATCCTAGCTAACATCAGTGAGCATCCAGAGCCACCCTATCTTCAGATGTATTGTTTTGTAATATTAAACAATAAACCACTTCTATTTAAAACTTCAAGGTATCACTACTTTTAGGTGGGTTTTAAGTTGGAGACAGAAGCACCCAAACTTATTTAAATGACATTTTAAGAGGGACTTTGGCAAATTCGGGTACATCCAAATGACAAATAATGGTGAAGTCTTTGGAATTGTCTTTCGAAAGAGTAAGGAATTAGGGATGCTAAGCCTAGAAAAGAGACTTGGCAAGAGACAAAACAGCTTTTGTAACGTGAGTGAAAACCGTAGGACCAACATGTAGTTAAGAGGGAGATATCCTAATTCACAAATAGGAAAAAAATGGCCAATTAGAACTACTTAAAACAGAAAGATTTATGGGGTAGAATGTTTTCTCATTAGGAATTTCAGCTGTAATTTGGTGACTCCCTGTTGGAAACTCTGGACTGATTTTGGGAGGGAGGCCAAACTAGAGGACTCCTAAGTTTCCTTCCAACTCTTCCACAATTTTATTGTTTGATTTAATATATTGCAATACTGATTGTACAAGCAGGAAGGAAAAATGAATGTAAAATCACCAATGTATATTTTTATATTATTTGTGCTTCAATTTCTAAAACTGGTCACAATATAATGGCCTCTGGGCATATTAATGAAGCTACGCAAAAAGTGAACCAACACAAAATTAAAGTTAAAGCCTACTCAGCAAAATATACTTTTATAAGAAATGAATTCTGAAGGCCAAAAGGGGGGGAGGAGGGGCGCCTGGGTGGCACAGCGGTTAAGCGTCTGCCTTCGGCTCAGGGCGTGATCCCGGCGTTGTGGGATCAAGCCACATCGGGCTCCTCTGCTGTGGGCCTGCTTCTTCCTCTCCCGCTCCCCCTGCCTGTGTTCCCTCTCTCGCTGGCTGTCTCTATCTCTGTCGAATAAAAAAATAAAATCTTTAAAAAAAAAAAAAAAAAAAACAAAAGGGGGGGAGGAAACTTATTAAAGATACACGTAAAAATTGCAAAATATTAACTGTGCCCCATTAAAATTGTGGAAAAGGCTGACATACATGTTTCTAGTAATTCTCAAATATCTGTACTAATGCAGCAAAAACCTACCACTTTTAATAAAGACATACTTGGCCTTGGCATGTTTTTATATTGATACTGTAATATGGGAATGCCTTAGATTTTGCAAATCTATAGAAATGGGATATAAAAAAGTTGCTTAACTTGCTTATTCCATATCCCTCTTTAGACTCTTTTGTCTTTGTAACTCTAATGTTTTATATGGAAAATCTTTTGTTCAACTGCAAAGGATGAAGAAACTAAAAATAACCAGAGTGAAGACAGCAGCAAATGATTATCATATTTGTGCTAATAATGCTAATAAGTATTATGAAGCAAATATATTGAATTTGGACAGAATTGCTGTACCAATGAAATGTCTCCACTAGCAGTAAGCATCCTCACTCAATTTTCATGTCAAAATTACAATCTTAACAGTTGTGGGCATATCATTTATTGAAGAATTGAATTTCTGCATGTGCCAATTTTTGCACAATAAATTTAAGAATTTCCATACCAATTTTTTGTTTTAGGTTTTAATTCAAGTGAACTCTTTACCATAAATCTTTTTCAAGTGCTTTATTATTGGAATACTGCCCAATGCTTTCCTTACACTGTACTTTGTTTACTATGGTTACTTTCAAAATTTTCTGCTCTGATTATACTATGTATCTATTTTAATTGGAGTGATTTTGTGAATGATGGGCTTTGATCATACCCCTATAATTTCACTCATCTCCTTTAGAGATACTTCTGGTCTCTACTTACTTAATTAAGCTTTCATATACTTATTTTTCATTCTCATTTACTCTTGATGACATTTGTGATTCAGTATTTGAGTTTTCTGTCTTACCAGCCAAAACAATTCTGCCGAATGGCCGCAAGATAAAGACTAAATCACCTCACTGTACTTTCCTAATCTCCATAATGCTCAACTATTTCTTCACTAAAGGAGCAAATATTTTTTCATATACATAGTAAAGAACTGAGAAATTTTACTTACCATTCAGTTTAGTATAACCTGTAAAGAATGAATTGACTTTTGATTGATGACACAAGCAAACTGAAAATAAAATCTAATTTATAAGTTTTATAGTACTTTTTATCTAAATGGTTTCAAATCTTTTAAAACCCAGTTAATTCTTCCTGATGATTTAGTGATGTTTTCTTCTAAGAACAAAAATTATCTCACAGTTTTATTATACAAATAGAAAAAAGGCATTAAGTTGATTTCATATTTTTTTCCTAAGTTTCAAATTCTCACACCTGATACAACTATACAACTGTTAGCAACACATATGCTAAATTTCAATACCGTAACAGTAACACGAATTTCCCTCCACTGTACAATGATTCATTAGATAATATGTAATGGTTGATAAAAACTATCATGCCTACATTTTTGCTTCCTGCTACCTTAATTTTTGTATTTCTCGCAAAAGGCAGCAAAAATAAAAAATTTATCATTATAATTTAACAAAGAAATGAGTGTTTTAAAAATATTAATTATTGCTTTAGAGTTTCTATATCCTGTGTAATCCATCTTTCAGTATTTTACATTTTCTAAAAGTAAAATGAAGCATAGCTCAAAATTTACTTTCCTGGGACGCCTGGGTGGCTCAGTCGGTTAAGCATCTGCCTTCGGCTCAGGTCATGATCCCAGGGTCCTGGGATGGACTCCTGCATGGGTCACCTCGTTAAGCAGGGAGCCTGCTTCTCCCTCTGTTGCTGCTCTCCCTGCTTGTGCTGGCTCAGGCCCTCTCTCTCTGGCAAATAAATAAATAAAATCTTTTTAAAAAATTTCCTTTCCTGGGGTGCCTGGGTGGCTCAGTCGTTAAGCGTCTGCCTTTGGCTCAGGTCATGATCCCAGGGTCCTCGGATGGAGCCCCAAATTGGGTTCCCTGCTCAGCGGGAAGCCTGCTTCTCCCTCTCCCACTCCCCCTGCTGGTGTTCCCTCTCTCGCTGTGTTTCTCTCTGTCCAATAAATAAATAAAATCTTTAAAAAAAAATTTACTTTCCTTAGCATCTCTAGGCACAAGCTGAAATGAGATTGTTTGTACTTTAAGGAATTAGGCACAACTCATCCTGGGTATTAGTCAATTTGTTAAAATTGGAAACTATTTCAGCCACTACTCTTTCAGCCTTATTTCCATTTTGTTTAGCTGATAGGACTGTCAGATCTTGACAGCCACAACACCATATGTTACAATCAAAGCCAGATGACATTTTGGCACTGTAGCAGTTTTATGAAGTGATGTGCTAATTTTGTTTTGTGGTGGTTGGAGATAAATCAACTATAAGTTCAGATATTAAAAATTCTGAAGAAAACCGTATGACAAATTTCTCCATTCCCCACCTTTTTCTTTCCCTATAGACTCAAAGAGTCTGACCCTTTAAAAAACTACCACCACCTACTTTCAGCCTATGCCCCATCTCCTCTCAAACCAACTGAGAGGGAAAACTTAATGCCTTAAAAACACCCGATACCTTATCCACTCATTTTAGTCTTTCAATGATTTATTGAGCACCTACTATGTACCAACCACTGTATGAGGCATAAAGAATACAAAGTTGAACACGGACAACAAAAACACAATTCCTGTCCTCATGGAGTTTACAGTCTAAAATCTACATTAATCAAATACATATAAAATTACGAAGATGTTTAATGCTAAGTAGAGGTATGTGTTCATGTGATAATATACAAGAGTGGGTCTTACTGTGTGACTGAAATTAAGGAACACTTCCCTGAGGAAGTGATGAATAAGCTAAGATCTGAAATACAAATAAGAATTCAGCTCGGCAATGAACAGGGGGAGGCATTTCAAGCCAAAGAAACATCAATAAATGTTCCTATGGTAGAAGAAGCAGTTTAATTCCCACTTATTCCATATACTTCAAGGGCAATGAGTACCAATAAGTAACTGAAACATGGTATACAATGAGGCTAAGTGGTAGTAATAACAACTAACCTCTACTGAGTGGTTTTTTTTTTTTTTAAGATTTTATTTATTTGACAGAGACAGCCAGAGAGAACAAGTGGGAGGAATGGCAGAAGGAGAGAGAAAGAAGTAGGCTCCCCATGTAGGCCAGTAGGCACCCCTGAACATGGGGTTCAATCCCAAGACCCTGGGATCATGACCTGAGCAAAAGCAGACACTTAACCAACTAAGCCACCCAGGTGCCCTAATTGAGTGTTTTTAAAATTATGTGCCTTTGAGACATTAACTCTTTTAATGCTCAGAATTATACTAAAAAGTAAATAGTGGCTCTAATATATAGGTCACATAAATATTTTCGTTTTCATCTTAAGAGCAAGAAAAATGTCTTAAGCTAGGGGTGAGAATAGGGGTAACAGGGGCTGCCTTGATTAAAACTGCACTTCAAAAGAGACTTCTGCCTGCAGTAGGGTGGATCAGAGGAGGGCCAGAAGAGTTGTAGGAAGACGAGTGAAGAGGCAACTGCAGTAAAACAGGCAAAAGATGCTGATTATAGTGAGGGAGGTGGTGAGAAGTGGAGAGACGCAGACACATTTGAGAGGTTATAGAACCTGGTAAAGAACTGATAGTGTGGGGAAAAGTGAGGGAAAGTGTCCAAGAGTAGTTCAAGTTACTAGTTTGGGAACCAGGGTGATAGTGGTACCATTCACTGAAATAGGAAATGCGTTGATTAGAGTGGAGGTTAAAAAAAACCTGTTAGGGGCGCCTGGGTGGCACAGCGGTTAAGCGTCTGCCTTCGGCTCAGGGCGTGATCCCGGCGTTGTGGGATCGAGCCCCACATCAGGCTCCTCTGCTATGAGCCTGCTTCTTCCTCACCCACTCCCCCTGCTTGTGTTCCCTCTCTCACTGGCTGTCTCTATCTCTGTCAAATAAATAAATGAAATCTTTAAAAAAAAAAAAAACCTGTTAAAGTGGAACTCCTATAGTGACAAATATCAAATAACTACAATAAAAATCCAGAAAGGAGTTTCTGGTTAATTTTTCCACATATATTTTTGTGTAATCAGACATCGCCATTCCTACATGGCTTAAATTAAAATAACACTTCATCACAACTAATGTCACATGGTGGCCTTCTGAAATTCAGGACAAAACGAGAAAAGAAAAAAAGACAAGATACCAAGAAAATGTTTCTGACATACAAAAAATTAAAAGGCAAAATATGATTACCATTTCCTTCCCTGATCATTAACATCTCCGCTAGAGATTAAGGAAAAAAAAATCAAAATATGGCAACGTTTTTTCTCATTTATGGTCATTAAATAACTCTGGTCAAAGTCTATCCTAGGGTTATTCCTATACTTCTCACACTGTGAAAAAGTTGGGGTTAACATAAAAATTCTCCCACTATCTTTTAAATAGTGTGAAAAAATATACACACATCACACACACACACACACAATTAAAAATATATTTATCTTTAAAAGAAAAACAGTGATTCCGCTCCCTACCTCTGGCAAAATCTGTGAACTAATGATGAAGGTAAAATAAAAGCATATAACTGGGATCTAAATCAAAAGGTCAAGTTGTTAATTGTGATTTCAGTCAAATCGCTTGTTCTTTTTAAGCCGTAGGTTTTTTTTTTTAACTTCTAAAATGTCAGTAATACCTACCTCCCAGATTTGTTGTGAGAATTACATGAGATGTTTCTGAAAGCGTTTAATGAATTTTAAATCTCTATAAAAATAGTACTCGCTATAAATTTAAAAAAATCCAACAAAGCATACAAAACGCTCAGACCCATGTTAATTATCACCTCTACAGTTTATATACTTTTCTTGAGAAGGCCAAGTAAACTGAAAAGGAATAAGGAAAACATTCAGCTTCTGTAACGCTAAATGATTACACCATAAATTTAAAACTTCTATGGAGCAAATAGGTCAATCCTGAGAAACTGTCAGCTCTGAAGACATTAATGTCCCATCAATCCTGCTTTTCTAGAAGAGGCTGTTTTGTTGAATACATACCTACAAATGAAAAGTACTCTATAGATATAAGCTGTATGTTTTAAATCTTTAACTAGACCTTTGCTTTAATCTAAAACTACGATATAGTTTTAGATTAACATGGTTTAATGTGATTTTTAAAATAATCTGAGGTAAGAAAATTAACAATTTAATTTGTTCTTTGCTGTATCCTTAGCTCCAAAAACAGGGTCTGTATTTTTAAATAATATCAATGAAAATGGATGTCACAGAAGGAAAAAAAAAAAAAAGGCCAGTATTGTTTTCAGTGAACTCTAAATCACTCCAACACTTAATGTAAATGAAACATGTATTTTCATCTAAGTATTCAGATAGGAATGGCTATATAAGTCATGCCAAACAAGCAAAGCACCATAAAGTGTCATAATTTTTAAAATTTTCAAGTATCTTGAAGAAAGAGCAGTCTGAGCTGTTTCATGTTATAGCTTAGATATATTTATGTTTTAAGAATGTTAATTTTAAAATAGACCCTACTTAGTTTAATTCTATCAGAAATATATTTTAAATCTTTAAAAATGTCTGTTTCTTAAGCACTCATAAACTTATTTCATAACACATGATTTTCTCTCTCATGTAGGTTTCAACCTTAACAATCCCTGGAAAACAGAATTCAAAATTTACCAATTATTCTTATTATAGAAGATAGTATTTGTGTCACATATACCTTTAATCAAAACTAGCTTTATAAATACAATATGTGCAAACATCTACCTAATGATACTACAAGAATGGTATGAAATTATTTTACGTATATGAAAAGAAAATTCTCTGAAAACATTCCCCTCCTTAAACAGAGAAAAGATAAAGAAATAATATAAATAGTATTAATTAAAATTCTTATATTTACAAATGCTGCCAAATTTAGGATAAATTACTTTCAGTTCTAACAATAACTGTTCAAAGGAATGTAGAAGTAATACTTTTTAAATCAGTTGGCCACATACTGTAATGTTTTGCTTTTTTACAGTTTGTGCTTTTTATTTTTACATTTGTATGATCCTTTTAGTTGAAAACTATACCTTTAACTTATACAATTTATTCATCATTTTAAATGACTTCTTTTTTACATTCTCAAGTTACTTTATAAGATCAGTAGGGTGATGATTTTTGAATTTTCAAACCCAGTCAATATAATTTATTAACTTGATTGGACTTTTCCACAGTAATTAAATAATTATAGATTTAAGTACATAATTCTAATAACATTTAAAATGTAAGCCTCCTTTTAAATTACATTAGCCCTAAAAGCATTTGAATCTTTGTAAATAATAGTAAATTATTAACAAATAGTGATAAATAAAATCAGCAATCTGTGAGAACACAACAGATTTCCATTTTTCTTTTTAAAAAGTGCCTATAATGTGATATCAAAATTAGGAAATGACATCTTCTTTCCATTAGGCATGTGATTACTTTACAGTATGTGTTGACTTCCCTCTCTCATACCAGTTTAAAAGAGTTTGGTTAAACCCCCAAACACAAAACCACCAGAAGACTGTAATGCTGTACCTCCTACTCTCTAAATTGGCTTTGGAACAGTTACCACTTAATCACATTCTGTTTTATTTTATTGTCTTTTCATGAAAAGGAAAGTCTTCCACTAACTGGTAACATAACATAAATATAACCTCCCTACGCCAGAGCTATAATTTCAATTTTTGACTGCCACTCCTGCTATTCAACTGTCATCTTCTTTATATGATGAAGAAGAGCATCTTTTTCCAAGTGAGCCTCTGCAAGAGCCATTTTAGCTTTGGCCAATTCCTGTTTAAGAGATTCATTCTCTTCCATGAGCTGAAATGATAAATGTGGAAAATAAGATAATTTAATCATTTTCAGAAAATACAGACTATTCATATAGTATCTAAAGGTGTGACACTTGGGATAGTAAAAATACCCAATACTGGTGAGAGTACACTTAAGCTGAAATTGCTTTGAGAAGCACACTTTAAAATATCCATAGGTTTTGACCCAGCAATTTAAAACAAGAATTCACTCCTAGTTTCCAAATCTAATAGTGATTTTGTTTAATTTCAGTTTCTCTGGACCTCTTTGTGTTTCTACACACTGCTGGCCTTGCTCCTCCTTCCTAAGCCTCTCTCTTTTGCCGTTTATGCATCAGCTCCTTCATGTTTATCTCTTTCCACCTACAGACTTTACTTCTTTTCCTCTGCTGTTTAAGAACCCTTAAATTTTACTATGTTGTTAGATTCCATAATTGGTCATCTTATCACTTCAGTTACTCTCTTAGATGATCTCATCTACTCCTACGGCTCTAACTACCACATAACTTGATCCAGCATGAACCTCCGTCTCAAGCTACAGACCCATATTCTGCATATCTCACTAAATATTTTCATCTAGATGGCCAATAGGTCTCCTTCCCCCCATTAAGACTCAGCTCAAGAACATTATCCTCTTGGAACTATTCCCTAACCCCTAACTATGATGATTTAATGATAAAACTAAGAACTTTCTCCCCCCCAAAATACATTTATATAGATATACTAATATATAAACATTTAATTTCAAAGAGTTGTCAGACTTCTTAGTCCCAGCTTAAGAATTCTTGCCTTCATAGACCAAGTTGGATATTTCCCTATATTTTCTCCAATCCCCAGCACAGCACTTGACACAGTATGTTATGACCTCAATTACACACTCTCAACTTTCCCACTAGACTCTGAGTTTCTTGATAGGGATGATATATTGTTCAATTTTATATTCTTAGCTCAAAGTTGACATCCAAAAGATTCTGGTGAACAGATGAATGAACTCATTCTTTGGTTCTACCATAGAGAATTAAAATTCTGCCGGATATAATAATAACAAAAAGAACAACTCAAATGTTAACATGTTAACAAATATTAAGAGGAAGGATTAGAAATAACAGTACATTCAAATCCATGTTACTCTGCCATTAACAATAAATATGAAGCATATGTAGCAATATGGAAAAATATTTGTTAAACCATGTTAATTAAAAAAATATACAGTGTATATATACTAGAATAATAATTGTTTTGAAAAATTATGGAAAAGGGCCTGAGAGGAAAAATTTTTAAAAATATATTGACAGTACCACAGAAAGTTAGAATGCATTAAAGTTGTTTAAAAACATTTTCCCAATGTTTTGAAATATTATAATACTTTTGCAAACTTAACAATAAGACAACAAAATGAATATATCCTCCAGGAATCTTTTCTAGATTCCAGGAACTAGTACTGTCCCACATTTACTCCTCTACTTTCCATTAAACTACAACCTCTGTGAAGACTGGGAATGTTCCAGTCTTGCTCAACACTATTTCCATAGCATCTAACACAGTGCCTGGGCAAGCACTCATAAACAGGTACTCAAGAAACATCATTTAAATAAGTAAATAAATAACGTTTTAACTTTTTAGTATCTAATATTTTTTTAATTGTCAAAACTGAATGAGAATAAATTAGCTTTCCCATTACCTGTTCCCTAGTAAAATCAAAGAAGCACTCAGGAAAGTTAACTGACTGAGAACGCCAAGGAACCTCTGGACTCGTCTGAGTGGCTTGAGTGACACTGTGTTGTTTCTTCAGATCATACTTTTCACTGGTAAGCAGCACTGAATCACTTTTGACTTTTTTTTTCAAATCATTTCCAGTGTTAAGCATCTGAGAATCTGATCAAATAAAATGCTCAGATAACTTTGTAAAATACATGATAAATATTAAGTTCTATTGTGAAAAACTAATTTTTAAAAATATATCTCTATTAGTATGAAGACATTATTATTAAATAGAAAAACAATAAAGTCAATAAAACCAAAAGCTTGAACGTTGAACAGATAAACAAAATCAACAAAAGTTTAAACTGACAAAAAAGGAAAATAAATTGTTAGAATCAGAAATTAAAAAGGTAACATTACTATTAATCTTACAGAAATAAAAGTGATTAAAAGGAATACTATGAACAACTGTATGCTAATAAATTAGATAACTTAAATGAAAGATTAACCAAAACACAAACTACCAAAATGGACTCAAGAAGAAATGGACAAGGCAAATACACAGATAGCAGGTAAAGAGGTTGAATCAAGAATCAAAAAAACTAACCACAAAGAAAAGTCCAGGCCCAGACGCTTCAATGATGAATTATATCAAACATTTAAATAACAATTAACTACAAATTTTTACAGACTTTTCTAAAAATTGAGGAGGAGCATTTCTGAATTCATTAAGTGAAGCCAGACAAAGAAATCACAAGAAAACTAAAATCAATATGCTTATAAATATGAACATAAAAATCCTCAACACAGTATTAGCAAACTGAACCCAGCAATATATATAAATAATTATACACCATCGCCAAGGGCAATTTATCCCAGGAATGCAAGAGTGATTTAATATCCAAAGGTCAATTAATGTAATATATCACATCAATACAATAAAACAAAAGCTACAAGATCATTTCAGTAGATGCAGAAAAAACTTTTGATAAAATCAACACTTTCCCATGTAAAAACACTCCGCAGACTAGGAAGAGAAGGGAACTTCCTCAATTTGATATAGGGCATCTAGAAAAAACCCACAGTTAATACCATACTTAATGGTAAGAAACTGGACAATTTCCCACTAAGATCAGGAATAAGGTAAAGATATTTGTTCTCACCATTTTTACTCAACATTGTCCTAGAGGTTCTAGACAATGCAATTAGGCAAACAGAGTAAAAGGAATCCAGATTAGAAAGGATAAAATGAAACTATCTCTATTCACAGATGACATGATCATATAGATAGATAGAACTAGAAATATATATATATATATATATATATATATATATATATATAAAATCCACTAAAAAATCTTGGAACTAACAAATGATTTCAGCAAGGTTGCAGGATACAAGGTCAATATACAAAAATCAATTGTTATTCTAAACACGTGTAATAAACAATCAACTTAGAAATACTTAAAAATAAATCTAACAAAAAAAAGTATAAAACTTATGCTCCGAAAACTACAAGTTTTCAGTAGTCTCTTTGACATCAGCCATAGCAACATTTTTCTAGATATGTTTTCTGAGGCAAGGGAAATAAAAGCAAAAATAAACTACTGGGACTACATCAAAATAAAAAGTTTCTGCACAGCAAAGGAAACAATCAACAAAACTAAAAGGTAACCTATGGAATGGGAGAAGATTTATTTATTTATTTATTTGAGAGAGAGAGAGAGAGCATGAACAGGAGGGGCAGAGGGACAGGGATGTACAGTATGGTGACTAATATAATAAAAAAATTCAAAAAAAAAAGAAAAAGAATCTAATCTCACTCCATTGTCAATAATTCCCCTGAACTACTTCAAGGATGCCTTAAAATTTATCAAGCATAAATCTTTTATTTTCTGCTACTCTTTTGTGTTAATGACAAACCTTATGTCACTGAAAGGAGAGAAACATCTGCATGAACTGTAATGGCTTAGAATTTGTTGATATTTCCTTGAGATTCAATAAATAGGAGTTTCATAAGTATTTAAAATTTCCTGTTTTTTGAATCCAAATACATACTCATAAAGATATATGCACATATACATGTATATATACATAAAATTAAAGCTGTTAAATACGTTATTCAAATGTTATTCAAATTCTCCATAATTGATTTTTATGTACTTATTTTTAAAGTATTTTTAAATGTACTCTGAAGCATGTTAAATTTTCTCAATATGATTATAGTATCTTAATAAGAACGATTCCAAACAGGTTTGCTTTATATTTTTCAGTTATGTTGTTAGATGGATCAAGGTTTATGACTGGTGTGTGTTTTGGGAGGTCTCTTATCAATATGAAATCTTTCTTTGGGGCCAAGACCTTTAACAGGCACTTCACCAAAGAAGATACACAGATGGCAAATAAGCATATGAAAAGGTAGCTCCACATCACATGTCATCAGGGAAATGCAAATTAACTTACCACTGAACAATGATTTAGAATGGCCAAAATCCAGAATAGACAACAAATGCTAGAGAGGAGGTGGAGCAACAAGAACTCTCATTCACTGCTGGTGAGAGTGTGAAATGGCACAGCCACTTTCTTACAAAATGAAACATACTCTTACCATAAAACTCAGCGATCACATTCCTTGCTATTTACACAAGGGAGGTGAAAACTTAGGTCCACACAAAAACCTGCACGTGGATGTGTATAGTAGTTTATTTACAACTACCCCAAACTGGAAGAAACCACAGTGTTCCTCCATAGGTTGAATGGATAAACCGTGGTACATACAATGGAATATTACTCAGCTCTAAAAAGGAATCAGTTACTAAGCCTTGAAAAAAAAAAAAAGAGGAGGAATCTTTAACGTATATTACTAAATGAAAAAAAGCCAATCTAGGAAGGCTACATACCATATGATTCCAACTATATGACATCCTGGAAAAGGTAAAACTACGGAGACAGTAATGACATTGGGGTTGGGGTGGGGAGGGAGGATAAACAGGTAGAGCACAGCAGATTTTTAGGGCAGTGAAACTACTCTGTATGTTACTATAATGGTGGATATATGTCATTATATGTTTGTCCAAACTTACAGACAGAATGTATAACACCAAGAATGACTCTAATGTAAACTATGGACGTTGAGCGATAACGATGTGTCAGTGTAGGTTCATCAATTGTAACAAAAGTTATCACTCAGGTGGAACATTTTATAATGGGTGAGGTTATGCATCTGTGGGGGCAACAGGTATATGGGGAATCTCTATACCTTCTGCTCAGTTTTGCTATAAACCTAAAAATGCTCTAAAAAAAAAACATCTAAAAAACACCTCTCTGTCCCATTCTCTACTTTTAGTTTTAAATTTAATGTTTCTGATACTCATTTCCTTTTTTTTAAGCTTTTAGTATATATTTTTTTCCATCACCTATTTTCAGTGTTTTTGTCAGTTTATTTAAAAGGACTATCTTCTTGCCACACATACCTGGAATTTTTTCCCCTAACACTATCTTAGTGCCTCTATCTTTTAACAAGGGAATTTAAACCATTCATATTTACTACAATGACTTCATTGCTGTATTCTAATTTAATTTTATCTACTTATCATGCTTCCTTTTTATTCCATTTTTAATTTTCTGCCTTTTGTTAGATATTTTTTTAAGATTTATTTATTTACGAGAGACAGAGAGAGTGAGCAAGAGAGAGCACAAGCAGGGGGAGAGGGAGAGGCAGACACTCCTTTGAGCAGGAAGCCCAACATGGGGCTCAATCCCAGGACCCTGGAATCATGACCTGAGCTGAAGGCAGATGCTGCCCAGGCACTCTGTGTCTTTTGTTAGATTAACTGGATATTTTTATCCAGGTTTTTCCCTAGTCCTAATTGTTTAAAGATTATCATCTTTGGTCATCTAAGGTTATATATACAATATCAGCACATATTATTTAAACACACATTGTTCTACCAAAGTCTAGTGTAAGTTCTCCCTCAAAAGGACAAAAACTTAAAAAAAAAAAAGACAAAAAAGTTAGCACTATTTTATTCCCTATTCCCCTTCCTTTTTCCCCCATTGCAACCTCTATTACAGAGGTCATTTAGAATTTTAGTTACACAATAAAGCCAATTTTCCCTATACATGAACAAATATTTTAACTCTAAGTTTTACTGGTTTCTTTACTTATTGCTGTTCCTTTTTAACTTTTCATTTTAACTAAGCAAATTGTCCTTATTTTTGCCTTTAAAAAAAAGTTAAGGTTCAAATTATTTTCCCATAGAACTCTGAAGATATTGTCTTTTAGCATCCAATGTTGCCAATGGAGAGTCTGATGCAAATAAATGATTTTCATCCTTTTTCTTTTTCTCTCTAGAAGATTTTAAGACTTTTCTCTTTATCCTCAGTTTATGAAATGTCACCAATATGTCTAAGTAAGAGTTGTTTTTCACTCACTTGGCTCTGCGTTTAGCTGGCTCTATCTATTTGAAGGCTTGTTTCTTCCTTCAAATTTGGGACATCTCGTTACTGGTTTGATGATGTTTTCTACGTCTTTTTATTCTGTTCTTTCTGGAACTCTTTAGATACATGCTAGAATTTCTGGCTCTATCCTTCGTGTGTGTGGGTGTGTGTGTGTGTGTGCGCGCGCGTATCTGGGCCCCTGAACACCAAAGGTCAAAAAAAGATGGTCTGGGATGTCTGGGTAGCTCAGCTGGTTAAGTGCCTGCCTTCAGCTCAGGTTATGGTCCCAGGATCCTGGGATCAAGTCCAGCATCGGGCTCCTGCACAGCAGGGAGCCTGCTTCTCCCTTTCCCTGCTGTTCCCCCTATTTGTGCTCTCACGCACATTCACTCTGACAAATAAATAAATCTCAAAAATAAAAAAAGATATGTTTCTCTTACTAAATGCCCTCCTATCCTATCCACACACCTCTGCATCTTTATAGATTCCTTTCCCCTAGACTTCTTTCCCTGTTCCCATGGCCCAAGATACCCCCTGCACACTGAACTATGTTTTGCTAGAACTACAGACCTTGGAGCTCCTTTGCCTCTCTATTTTCCTTTCACTCTTTCCCTATTGTTTGTCTTTCTTAATAATTACCTCAATGTTTTTACCATACTTTTTAAGCTTGTTTTTACTTCCTCCCACTTTCTTTGGAGTATATTTTGTTCAGTCTTCTATATCTGTGCTATCCAAACAGCAGCCATTTGCAAACATGTGGCTATTAAGATTTAAATTCATTAAATAAAATTCAAATCTAGTTCCTTAGTGGCACTGGCCATATTTCAAGTGCTCAATAGCCACTTCATTATAGGTTACAGAACATTTCCATGAGCATGAAGTTTACTGTACGTTTTTGTTCTAGACAACCTAGTTAACCTTTAGCTGTATCCATTGTTTTTAAGCTGTCTTTATTCACCCAGTCATTAAACAAGTATGTTTTTTGAAGATCTACTAGGTAAGACAGTATTTTAGCAGATAGGGATAGCAATGTACAAATGAATTCCTGCTCTCCTGTAATTTACATTCTACTCAATAAGAAAGAAAGAATATAGTATATCAAAAGGTTCTAATCATTCACTGAGAATAAAGCAGGGTTAGGGAGAAAAGGAGCTGTTGAGGATGGGAGAAGGATGGATGGAAGAAAATCTCTGTAAGGGGAGATTTGATCAGAGACTTGCAAAAAGTAATGAAGTGAGGCATGGGGATATCTGAGGGAAGAGAATTACAGGCAAAAGTAGTAGCAAGTAAAAACACCCTGAAATAGGAGTATGTCTCTGACAGGAGGCCAAAGTGACAGGAGTAAATGGTGCAAAGGGATACCAGGAAGTAAGGATAGAGAAAAGCAAAGAATAAGGTCATGTTGGACTTTGTAAGTCCCTGGAAGGACCTCGGTAATTTTAACTGACTTGAGAAAGGAAGCCAGTGGAGGGGCATTAGCTGAGAAGTTATTTGATATAAGTTACATTTAAAAAATGGCACTCTGGTTGCTGGGTTGACAATAATGTGGGGAAACAAAGGCAGAAGACACACAACTTAGGAATTAATTATAATAATTTAAGAGTTTTGAAAATGCTAGCATTATAGATGGTGGGAAAAGATCCAACTGTGGTTATCTCTTAAAGATAGATCTGGTGGGTTTTAGGTAAGGTATTTTCTCAAAGATTTTTAACTGGTTATTTTCCATAAGAGCTTGTTCTTATTTTATGAACTCAAAATCCTATCATGTATCTGTAAGAGTCCCCACTTTTCTTTAGCATCAACTGTATTCTTCATTTATTTTTTGTCACTTACGGATTTTTGAAGTAGGCATTTTGTCACTTATCTCACCCATCCAACATCAGAAACCCTTTCCGTATTTGAAGAATTTCATACTTTATGAGTTTTTTGGGGAGTAAAATCTGCTTCCTTCAATAAATGTTGGAAAATACTACCAAAATTTCCAGATTCCTTTTCATGCATGTGACCCAGATATTGCCTGTGACCCAGTACAATCAAATTGTACTCACTCTAGATTTCCCTCAGATACTAAAGGAAAGGAAGAGAACTTTCTCTTTCTGGGGATTCCAGCAGTGACAGCAGAGGCAAGGTCAAGTTCCTCAGTAAAAAAGCTCAAACACTGCTGGCTGCAGCAGCTGCAGTAAAGCTGAACTTACACAATAGTGACAGTAGTGCAAAATATAAAATCAAGTGGTCAGTGTCAGGCAGCAGCGTTTCCCATCACACCAGATTACACTGTACTGTGGTTTGGGGGCATGGATCTGGAAGGTAAACCTTGAGCCTGGTTCTCCAGATCTCTCGTGATTCTAAAATATATTTAAAGAGCTTTGTTAAAAAATAATTTACATGTCCCATTTATCCGTTTAGAATGTGTGACTCACCAATGGTACCACCATCACCACGATCACTTTTAGAACATTTTCTTTTCTTTTTTTTTTTTAAGATTATTTATTTATTTGAGAGAATGAAAGAAAGACAGAGTGAACAAGGGGAGGGGCAGGAGAAGCAGACTCCCTGCTGAGTAGGATGCCCAAAAGGCAGATCAATCCCAGGACTCTGGGATCATGACCTGAGCTGAAGGCAGATGCTTAACCGACTGAGCCACCCAGGCACCCAGAACGTCTTCACCACCCTCAAAATCCACCATACATATAAGCAGTTTCTCCCCATTCTTTTCTATCCCACCTTTCAGCCCTAAGCAACCGCTAATTTACTATGTGTCTTTACAGATTTGCCTCTTCTGTGCATTTCATGTAAATGGAATCATATAATATGTGGTCTTTCATGACTGGCTTCCCTCATTTAACAAAATGTTTTCAAAGCTTCCATGTTGTAACATGTATTAGTATTTTATTCTCTTTATTGCTGAATAATAATCCATTGTATGGATATACCACATTTTCCTTGTCCATTCATAGCATGATTATTTGGGTTGTTTCCACTTCTGGGCTATGATGAATACTGTCCTTGTCAACATCAAAATTTGTGTACAAGTTTTTGAGTGGACCTCTGTTTTTACTTCTCTTGAGTGGAATTGCTGGGTCATAAGTAATGGTTTAACTTTCTGAGTCACTGCCAAATTATTTCCCAAGCACCCACACCATTTTACAAGCCCAGCAATGTAGGAGGGTTCCAGTTTCTGCACATCCTCCCACCACTTGTTATCATCTGTCTTTTTGATTAGTCATCTTTGTGGGTTTGAAGTGTTATCTCATTGTGGTTTTGATTTACATTTCTATAATGGCTAATGATGTCAAGCATCTTTTCATGTGCTTTTGGCCAGCCATTTTTAGATATTCATCAGAGAAATACCTGTTCAAATCTTTGCCTATTTTAAAATTGGGTTATTTATCTTTTTCAGTTTCTGTTCATTTGTTCATTTGTTTTTCAAGGAACATTTAATAACAATGTAGATAACATATGCTTATCTAACATGGTTCTTATTTTTTAAATCACTGAAGCTAAAGCAAACCATCCTGTTCATTGGGTAAAAACGGCCTGCTTAATGTGTGTACACTGCAGTGCAATATAAAAAATACCATTTGATTATAATTTCAGAACTTTATAATCTGAGTGTCAGTGTTCTCTCTTTTTTTCATATGGGAAAAGAACACACTTCTGAAAATCACTTGAGGAGCACCTAGGTGGCTCAGTCAGTTAAGCATCTGCCTTCGGCTCAGGTCATGATCCTGGAGTCTCGGGATAGAGCCTCGCATCAGGCTCCCTGCTCAGCGGGAAGTCTGCTTCTCCCTCTGCCCCTCACCTTGCTTGTGCTCTCTCTCAAATAAATAAATAAAATCTTAAAAAAAAAAAAAAAAGAAAAGAAAAGAAAACTTGAAGCTTGGACAAAATTCCACAGCTATATTCTTAGGATCACTCTGTAGAGTCTTCACGAGTCATTCAGATGACACAAGGGAGCTTCAATTCAGCATTTTAGAGAAGACATTCCAGCTCGCATGATCTCATCAGTCAGGAGAATGTTGGTAGCAATCACAGTGCAGGAATGAAGAAGCTGTCTCTTTACACAACAGTTATCCCATATGTCTACTTCTGTGGCTCACCTGTGTTCAAGTCCACACCCACAAGTTGATCTGACTCTGAATGTTCTGTTTGAACTTTAACTAGTGTTTCCTGAAGGTCAAAACGAGAGTTCTGAGCAAGAACCATGGTATTAATGAGCAGAAGGCCCCAAGTTGGGCCTTGCCCTTAATATTGGGCTTATATTTAATCAAATCTTCTGCCATTGCTACTTTCCTGCACTAATAGCGGGAACTACACAGCCATCATCAATAGCATTTTTAACAGCCCTCAAAACATCTCTTATTGCATCTTTGATTTGAGCGTGTGCTTATTTGGCCTTTTGACCAACAACGTGACAGAGCCAGGACTGTTACATTTCTCTTCTCCAATGTATACTCACAGACAAGTCCTGCATGTCCCAATCAATCAGGATTTAGGTCATTAAAAGAATTTAGAGCTACTCCATTGCAAGCAAGATTCAGCCTTTCCATTTTCTTCCTTTTAGCTCCACACAGAGCAACTATGCTTTCTTTTGCAAGAGCTTCTAAGGAAAAGGGGTCAATTCCCTTTTGATTAATAACAACGAATCCTTTATCTGAAACATGCAGACTTCCTTTTTCAGTTCTTTTTTTTAACTGTCTTCAGTGAATTTCTTTCAGCTTTTACAAGTTTCTCTCTTCTGCACACTTGTAAACAAAAAAAGCCAGAATTCACTTTTATTTTTTCATATTTTAATGACACATTGGATATGAGGATGTATGCATTTTCTACTTTTCTTTTTTTCCGTATCAGAATGCCACACCCCATGGTCCAAAACAAGACCTCTGATTAAGCTTGTATTAGTTTCAGATTTATGTTTCACCTCCATGATCTCAAACATGAAGAAGTCAATAGATTCATCCTGTTTTTTAAAAGCCAAAATGGAGTCCACTACAGCCTCTGTTAAGACGTTAGCAAGTTCAGCGTGCACTTTAGTATGCAGAGGTGTTCTGACCACATCTCTAAGTCCACATCCCTGTCCATTTCTTTGCTTACTTTGACTTTACAAAAACTGAAGCGCCTTTTCCTTTACAGCTTCATATTCTTCTGTTATTATTCTGGGATGAAGACTTTCAGAAATGTGGAGATCCGCCTGTTTCAGTAGCTCTCCAATGACGAGGACATTGGAAGTGATACCATCACCAGTTATGTCATCCTGGGCTGTCACTGCTTTGGCTACTGAGCAGGCTGTTGGGTGTTGAATTTGCATTTCATGAAGCAGCACATTGCCATCTTTAGCAAGCTTAATGTCTCCAGCACCAGAAACAAGCATCTTCATGGTGCCATTAGGCCCCAAGTTGGTCCTCAGCACGTCCTGCAGCCCCTGGGCTGCGCTGATGTTGACCGTCAGGGACGCCTGGGCTCAGGCCACCTAGGCCATGGGGTTCAGTCTTCACAGCCGCCATAGCTAACCAGCACAGGAAGAGGAGGAGACCAGGCATGAAGACTGCCCAAAGCCATCTCATCTTTTTCAGTTTTGTGTTAGAAGAGTTCTTTACATAGTCTGAATACCAAGCCTTTACCAGATATATGACTTATATATACTTCTTCCATCCTGTCTTTTCATGCTCCTGACAGTATCATTTGAGGCATAAAAGTTTTAAATTCTGATGAGTCCAATTCATCTACATTTTCCTTTTGTCATTTATGCTTTTGGTGTGGTATCCGAGAAGGCTTCCTAATCCAGGGTCATTAAGATTTATTCTTATGTTTTAAGAGTTTTACATAGTTTTACCTCTTACTTTAAGATCTCTTACAAAGAGTACATTTTTGTGAATGATATAAGGAAGAGGTCTAGCTTCATTCATGTGGCTCTCATGTAGTTTCAGCACCATTTGTGGAAAAGGCTACTCCTTCCCACATTGAATTGTCTTGGCACCATTGTCAAAAATCAGTTAATCATAAATGTAAGAGTTTATTTCTGGTCTCTTAATTCTATTCCATTCCAATACTTTATAAAACTCCTTTTCTACTCAATTAGCTAGAGTATATTTCTTGCTTACGATCATGACTACTGTCTGTTTACAATCAACCAAATGTTTGAGAATTCTTGGATGTATGCTTAACCCATTTTCTTACTATGGATGTTGTTTCGATGTGCCATAGTTGACATCCAGTGATGGGGTAGGGGGAGGGAGAGGTTGTGCTGCCGGGATGAGGGATACCAAGTTTGTCAACTGGGTATAACACAATCATTCCCTTCCTGGGGCCTGGCAGCGGTAAAATCTACCCTCCATGTTTTAGTCTATATGCAAACCTCACTGAAGTCTGCTATTTGGTAGAAGTACAGGAAAGGGTCCCAAAAAGAAAGGCCTATATTGTTCACCCTATTGCCTCAGGGAGTATTTGGGGGAAAGAGACATACGGCAAATCCATCTTCCTACACTATTTGCTCCATGTGAGCTTTTTTTATCTTTGTTAGCCTGACTTCTTTGTTTGCTCTAGTTGATCCCAAACTTCAGAAGGGTAGACTCATTGATTAGGAGTTCCCCACGAATTGCTCCTACCTTAGCAATAGTTCTTTCTTAGATGGGTTTATGGCTATAGACTTTTCTGGTTTTGCCTTTTTGGATTGCTTTTTGTGCTCTTTAAGGATTTCTGACCCACTGAAGGTACTTATTTTTCTTTTGCAGTACTGTTATGACTTTGTTCTTTTTTTAACATGTCATTTCATGAGGTTCTGATAGATGAAACAGATGCATAGATCATTCCCTGATATTTCACTCTCAAGTAGCTACTAACAAAGTGAGACTAAAATACCTGTCTTCCAAGTCAAGCTCTTTCCTCTATTCCACACCACCTTGTAAGATAGAGCCCTTATACTTGAGACCTTAAAAATCTTGTTAGAATGGAAATACTAATTCTTAAATCAAGATACTAAAGGAGAACTAAATACACAGAAATATACTATAAGTAACTAATGTATGGAGAATAAGTATGCAAGAATTATAAGCAGTCACATCAGGTTATAAGAACAGTTGACTGAAAAGGAGAAGCTTGAGATAATCTTGACAGAAACATACAATTCTATTGAGAAATAACAAGGCAAATAAGAACATGGAGATGGAGAAGTACACGAAAAATTCCATTACAGGGAGTATACCAAGTTAGTTGACTATATATAAAAGAATACTGGGAAACAAAATAAAGAAAGAGATCAAGTAAGAAACCCAAGTAAGCTCAAGAGCCATGTAAGACCATAAAAGCCTCTGTCACTTTCATTCAAAACACATTTGTAGAACAGGTATTAAATCAAATGTGGATGAGTTATTTCTGAAGTAAGAGGTCCACACATAGATGATATTTTATTGCAAAGTACTGAAAGTGTCCCTCAATCATTTACTACCACATATATATATATTTGTAAACAGGAAGTATGAGTAAACAGTCAGCATATAAATAATTTAATTTTAAATTTCAGCAAGTATTCAGTTACAATGTTTCTCATATATACCTCTGATATGAAAAGAGCCATCATCATTTCTCTCCACCACAAGATGGTCAATGTGAACAGTTACAGGAGCTGGTTCAAGGGATATTGTACTACTACGAGGACTGTCGTCCTACAAAAAGGAGAAATAACATCAGCATATTGTTATTAAAGTAAACGATAAAATTAATCATTTCCTTAACAAACGTTACTTCAGTCAATAATTTTAATGAGTTGGATATTTATTTTTATATGCTTCAATTATCAATTGATAATTGTGATAATACTGCCCATTCTGTTTTTATGTTTTCTAATTTCTAAGAAGGATCTCTTCATCATTCCCCCACAAAGACCACAAATTCATTTCAATATGTTAATAGAGTGTATATTATAGAGATGACATATTCTTAGACATGAATCAAAGTCCAAGTAAGCAAAGTGAACATTTACAACATGAAGAACATATAAAAATACTTAACATACTTTTAAATTAATTTTTGTGTTAGAAACTTGTATCTTCATTGGCATCACTGTTGCAACAGTTTCATCTTCCAAAAAATGTTGAATATTAGTAAGAGAAGATGTAAAAAACTCAGTGCTAAAGTTCTCTATATGGCATTGCAGAAATCCATTTTTTTCTGCAAGTAAAGAGTGTATTACAGCACCAGGCCCACTCTCAAATCTCAGAGTAATCTCAGGAGAGGATTTGGAATGAATTATAGATTTATGATCTGAACCTATGGAAAAAGAACACACAAAAATTATAACTTGTAGCACTACTCAAAAGTGTCACTCTCAATTATTTGTCATTAAGACATTATTGTCATTTGTACAATGCTGAAGCAATAGTATCTTAAAGTTTTAATAGTCACCTTTCACTTAAGTGATACTTACAGTATATATACAATATACCATACATAACCCTAACTTCAATTTTTATACATGACCTTCCACTGCAGTAATGTTGAGTTGTCTACATTTTCTATTTTTTGGTACCATGCAAACATACACCATGATATAAATCTGATATGATGCATATCTAAGATACAATCCATCTGAGTGTGTACCTGTCTATACATCTATAACTGACAACTGTGATAAAGAAAAAAGCATGGCATTTTTAAGCCATTTCTCAAGAAGTAACAAAAGCCTCAAGTTTTACACCTTCATTAAAATTAGGTCCTTAAATAATTAGAAAAGTAAATAGACAAGACCTCATTAAAATGCCTCTATAGAAGACAATTTTAAAACCGAATTATAGCAAAGGATATATATATATATATATAATTTATGCAAATATATATATTTATATTTATACTTGTATAAATATGCCTTGGCCTTGTTCCACAAAAGAATTTGAGGTGGTGTACAGAGATAAATACTGAATTCAAAAACAAATTTTAAAATTTAAATAAAGCACCCACAGAATATCTGATTTTAAAAAAACAAAAGTTCCCAATGCAATCACTTAAGAGAACTGACCCTCATGGTAACTATTTTATTTTATAATACCTAGTTCCAAAAAGAATAGGAGGCAACATGTTCATGGCATAATTATATAAAAAATAAGTAAGCAATGGAAAAGGATAGAAGAGAAATGGGTAGTAAGATTAATAACTCTAAACACATTATTTACTTTTCTGTGACACAGGTGAACCAAAAATGAACTTCTTAGCAGCAAAGAGAAAAATATGATCAATTTCACAATCCACAGAACCCCATGAGTTAAAAACAAACTACATGTTCTGGAAAAGTGAAACTGTTTCAGTTATTGAAGTATCGAATTTATCGTCTCAGTTGTCTTAAGACCCTACTAATTAAATTCATGCTGGGGAGATGTTTATTTTCCCTCAGCATGGATGCGAATACTTGTCTTGTAGAAGTCAAATGTACACGTTTGTGAAGGGAAGGGGATGTAAGAAAATAAATATATTAATGCACCAAGGACAGAACTCCATACACAACTCATAATGGAGAGTTGTTTTTATAGCTTTATTTCAGGTACAGAAGGATGTTTAATCAATGTTAGTGCTACAGATTAACATTCAAAATAAATAATACAGATATAAGGAGAGTTCAAATAAAATTCTAAAGAATATTTTAAACAATTAGGAACTCAGATTTTTTTAAAAATAAAAGGTAAAACAGCCACAAATTGATAATGGTTAGTGTTCTTTCCTATATCAAGACAAACAAGAGTTAATTAGTCTATTTAATAATAAGAGCAATTAGAAACAACTTGGTAAATGTGATTTTGTTCTGCCTTTTACCTATTTATCTACATAACTATACAGACAGAAAGAGAGAGAGAGAGAGAGAGAGAGAGAGATACCTACTCACTCTAAGGAGCTGAGAGCCAGAAATAATTTCAAACAAAAAGAGTATTTATTTGGAGCACAGATCAAACAAAATCTTCATTAGTCAAAACTCATTCCTCTCTTCTACCTTTTATGCCATGAAACTATTATATAAAGGTCTTCCTACTAAAGGAGTCCAAAATCCACACATTACAGAAAACAAGAACAAACAAAAGCAAAAACAACTCTGCAGTTTTCATTGGTCATGTCAGAGTGACAGCAGATATAAACTGTAGATCAATCTCTGTTCATATGGCTTATGGTTTGAAATGTTCAAGGCAAACTATTTTTTTCTCCCTTTCCTTTTATCCCATTTCCCCTTGCTCCTTTCTTTTCCCTTGTTTTCTTCCTCTTATTTTTTGTTTATCTTTAAACAAACAACTGAGACAGTTGAGAAAAATAAGGCATTAGCACTGACTATACAACCCATACATACTAGGCATTTTGAAATGATTTCCTCAGTAAGGAAAACATGAAACAAAGTAACAGGACATGGTACTAAGTGACCCACAAAAATAAGTAAAAACAACTGAGCAACTGGAAATAATCTTAAGAGTGTACAATTTGAAAAGTGCTTGGATTGGGTATAGAACAGGGTCTAGGTTTTGAAATTTCTTTTGTCCACTACGAAACCTTTCCAATTATATATTTAGCTTCCTCTATTTCGCATGCTTTTGGGATTTATACTTCTAATAGAATAGTCTTGTAATTTTTTAACAGATACATTGTAAACTGCAAGGCCTATACATAGAAAAAAGCCAGGAGACAATTTTTTTCTATGATGCTGGTTTAAAGACAAATGGCACATTTACCTGCAATTCCCAGGATGTGAGGTGATAGCAAACTTATTTGATATCATGCAGGACTATGTATTTCAACATGTTATGTATCAGATTTAGCATTCTGTATATATAGCAAAGAAAAATATTACAGCTCAGTGACTTTTTAAAGACTTAAAAAATTGAACATTGTCATTTTAAATGCTTAGAACTATTCTTAAAAATCTATTTCTTTGAATGACTGAAAACCATGAGTGATAACTGCATATAAACTTTGAAAAAGGGGTGGTTTTATGTGGTTTGCTCATCATACACTGCATGTTTTGTTGTTCATATCCCTCTATGTCCAAGTGAATGTGCTGATCTTAGAATGAAGGACCAAAAGAACATGACACATGATTTTTCCAAACACCAAGTATCATACTGGACTCAGAAAATGTTTGCTTATAAGCAAGATAATGGAATATAAAAATAGACATTTATTCCAGCAGAGAACTAAGCTGACATTCTAGGATTACTTTATCATTCTTTACATATAAAAAAGAGCTCAGTTAAACCTGTTATATCAAACAATGAGAAGACTAAAAAAGATGGCACTTAACAAACAAAACAAAAAGAAATTAGAGAATACATCTTCAACACATCATATTTCTAACAACCAAAATACTTTATGAAAATACGGTAATCTAAAAGGAATCTCTTACATTATTATAAATTAATGTAATTTTCCTTGAATTCATTTATACCAAAGACAGAACTGCTATGGAAACATATGTATAAAAACAAAAAAAGTTTAAATCATATTAAAGTCTTACCTACTGGACGATTACAAAGGTAATGCCGAAGACTGATATTGCCTAACTGATCTGGTGTCACTTGGTCCACTTGAAGACAGATTTCCATATCTTCCCCTCGGATGTCAATTTCCCCATTAACACCAGTAATTTTAAACACCACAACTGACATCTAATAATGATTGCATAAATAATATTAGCATAACAAATAATTCAAAACAAAATTTAAGAAATGACACAGGAAACTACTATAACTTCTAAAAACAAAACTGTGACCTAATATAACCAAAAATATACTTTTGACCAACAAAACATGGTTATACGTTACAGTGACAAACTTCTGCTTCCTTTCTTCTTATTCAGTCAAGAGAGAATTTTTTTCGGTCACAAAGATAAATTATATGACATTTCCATGTGAAATTATTTTCACTGAAGGCTGAACATATATTCTAAGTCATCTGTAAGAATATTTGACTGGGTGGGAAGGGGTTAAACCAGTAACATACTTCTTTTGTAGCAAGTTCCTCATAAGGACTGACTACCATCAACCATCAAACTTGTTTTCAAAATGTATTTAAATGGAACTACAATAAAGGTCAAAAAATAAAAGATAGAAAAAGACAGAACCTCCCCTCCTCAGTGCAAGAAAAACAGATTTAGAGAAGTGAAATTCAGAGAAAAACAATTCAATAAGAGCGAAGGAAGAAGTTTCAAGAGCAGAAAGAGCAAAATGAATCACTCACTACTATCGCAATTCACTTTATATATTAATGTCATAAAATGTGCCCATATTAAATATGAAATAAAGGTAAAACAGCCTTGTGGCTGGCATTTCTCTTCACAGAATCTCTCTGAAATGATTACCAGGTCTTGATTTTCTTGAGCACCCTCTGAATTTGTACTGATGGCATCTGGAGAGGTTTCACCAAAATTCTGTAGATTTGCACTGGCATTTGCACTCTCTGCAAGGCTCGGGTAATTTGTAGTCACATTCTTTTTAATACCTGAAGTAATAAAGAAATAAACTAACAAATTAAAATCAGTTTTACACGTGATCCAACAATGTTACATTTATCTAACCAATACGGGACATCCCTTCACTCTTTCTCAAGCAAAGGCTTATTTAAAAGACAATAAGCAAAGAAAAATTACACTGAGATTAGCTAGCAAATATTAAGAAATAACGTCCAAAATAAAATGTTAGAGAGACTAAAGCCCTAAACTGAGTATGAAAAGAAATCTACAACGCTGACCACAGCTTCCTCATTGCCGGTCCAGTGCTAGGGCAGCAGGCTCCTGGTCAGCCAGCTTTTGCCTCCCTCTATGCTATCCTACTGTGAATAGTCCCAGTGTAACCACTTCATTTCCCCTTTCAGTAGCCTACAGTAACTTTTAATCATCATCTACACGACATTAATGCCGCTACTACCAATGTGATCATCCTCCATTCTTACCTACCTGCCTTAATTTCTCAGTGTGCTGTATTTCATTATTTCTCAAACTCTGTGGTCAAAGACAATTTTAAAAAAATTCTGTGCCCTCACAGACCAATACTTTAAAAAAAAATCATAAAAATGAATTACTAGAAAAAGTGGATTAGAAAAGCCCAAGGCATGCCACAGCCTCAGTTTTTAAATTATTATACAGTTAACCCTTGAACAGTGTGAAGGCCAGGGGTGCTGGCCTCCCATGCAGTCAAAAATCCACATATAACATCTGACTCCCCAAAAACTTAGTTACTAACAGTCTACTATTGACTGAAGTCTTAATGATAACATAAACAGTCAATTACCATCTTTTGCATGCTCTATGTATTATATACTGAATTCTTACAACAAAAAAAGCTAGAGGAAAGAAAACGTTATTAAAAAATATCACAAGGAAAATACATTTACAGTACTGTACTGAATTTATCGAAAAAAAAAAATCCACACATAAGTGGACCTGTACAATTCAAGCCCATGTTGTTCAAGGGTCGACTGCATTTACGACTATACATTTAGCTTCTAACCCAGTGCCTGGAAACACAGTTGGTGCTCAATAAATCATCTACTGAATGAAAGAAAACAATGGTTTAGGGGCCAGGGAAGATACATATAAATACAATTCCCATTTCACAGGGGGCTCTAGAGGTTCAGAAGGCTTCCCTGATGAAACAATATATAGACTAAAGTGAAAAAGAGCACTCTAGGCACAGGTACAAAGACACTGAGGTAGAAAAATGTTTGTCACAGTGAAGAAACTGTGAAGAGTGAATTTAGAGGAGTAATATGTACTATAGTATACCTGAAGTATAGCAAACACACGGGTAAACAGCAGAACCAGTTAAGCTGGGGCCATGTCACACAGAGCATTGTCAGTAATGTTATGGTTTTTAAACTTAATAGTCTTATAGCAGTGAAGTTATCAGGATTAAAATGGGGATCAATGTAATAGTATTTACATTTTTGTTTGTTTGAAGTAAGCTCTACACCCAACATGGGGCTTGAACTCACAACCCTGAGATCCACAGTCACATGGTCTACGGACTAAGTCAGCCAGGCGCCATGATAATTACATTCTTAAGAGTATTGTGCCTATGGAACGAAGAATGAATTGGAAATTGACAAGAACAGAAATGGGAAGAGTTAGGAGCCTGTGGTGGGATGGCAGTTCAACTACATGTTTGTTCATGAAAATAAAACACGTATACACATATGTACTGTATATCTGTACACATATGTGTGGTGTGTACATATATAAACATACATATATGTATATAAAAACACAAGGAAAATGTCTGGAAATATATATATACAAAAAGTTGATGGCAGTTATTTCTAGAGTGGGGAATAGTAAGGGTGGTATTAAAGTGACACTTTCAATTTTTATTCCAGATATTTCCATAATACCTGATTTCTTTATAATGAGAAAGTATTCATATATTTCTTGTAAAAATAAAACAAAAGAATACAAAAAACAAGAGTCTTTTCCTAATGCAAATCTATTCCTCTGACATAAAGAAAATCATTATGGTTCAGGAGAACTAGGAATTTATAGTTAATATCGTTTAACTATTACACACAGGGGCACCTGGGTGTCTCAGTTGGTTAAGTACTCAGTTTCAGCTTAGGTCGTGATCTCAGTCAGGGTGGTGGAATTAAGCCCCGTGACTGGCTCCGTGCTCAGCGCTGAATCTGCTCAGGATTCTCTTTCTCTCCCTCTCCTTCCCTGCTCTTTCGCTCTCTAAGTAATAAATGTTACACACAGAATCAATCCCCATATATTTTCAAGACCCAAAAAACAGTCTACTGCTGGATCTATTCAAAGACAGCAATTAGAAATGCAAAAATTTATGAACAATGGTATTAATTATAGCATTTTTATAACCACAGAAAACTAAAAACAATCTAAACATTCACTATCAGGGAAATTATTAAAAGGTCATGGTACAGGGGTGCCTGGGTGGCTCAGTTGGTTAGATGCCTGATTCTTGATTTTGGCTGGGGTCATGACCTCAGACTCATGGGATCGAGCCTGCCTGGAGCCCCACAGTGGGCTGCATGCCAGGGGTGGAGCATGCTTGGGATTCTGTCTTTCTCTCTCTCCCTCTCCTTTTGCCCCTTCCTTTTGCTCTCTCTCAGTAAATAAATAAATACAATCTTTAAAAAAAAAGTCATGGTACATTTTCATGTCAATTTAATATAGACTTTAAAAACATTTTCAAAGGAGTTTAAATAGTTTAGGAAATGATTACAAGTGATAAAACGCAGGTTAAAAAACCACATATATATACAGTATGACACTAAATACATACATATATGATACATACACAAAGTCATAGAATAAATGATGGTATCTTTAATTGTGGGACCTTTGGGTTATTTTATTTTCCAAATTGTAGTTGTCTGTATATATTTTCCAAGTTTTCTACATTGAGTGGTAGTCACTTTTACTATTTAATTTTTAGAAATAATAATAAGGAAATCACTGATGCTTTTTGAGAACAATTAGGGATATTTTCTATAGGAACACTGTTTTTGAAGTATATTTTGATCATAAAGCAGAAATCTACAAAGGCAGGATTTTAAACCACTAAGGGGGCTGAGGAACTAGGCAACAGAGCTATCTGTGAATCCAGAATAGAGTTCTATGACCCATATTGGTACCTCTTCTACACATGTGGTAATCATTTCCCAAGTGTGGGGATCTAGTATAACATACTGGTTGGTTAAAAGCTTAGGCTCTTGGGTCCATCTAGCTGAGTTCCAAAACTGCCCCTATTACTTCAGTTTCTGAAGCTATGAGCACTTCCTTACCCTAACCTGTTTTCAACATCATCAATAATGGGCTTATTATCTTGCATTCACAAAGTAATATGCATTTACCTCTGGTCTCTTCTACTTCAGTGTCTGGCAATTAATCTCTAGCTATGGCCCATGCTTTCATTCCTGTTCACAAAGTCCCCAATGTCTTAGTGATGGGAATGCATTTAATACTTCCCAAGTCATTCCTAAAAGTCTTTACTGTGGCATTAGTTGCCTCTGAGTAAAATGGGGGAATCATGTAGTTCCATCATTCATAATTGTGTACATGACAGAATCCTGGTTATGGAGATAAGCAGATCCAGTTTGGAAAAATTCCAGTCATAGGACCAACATAATTGAGAATTCATCAAGCAAATTAAGCCCACCTAACCAAAATTTCACATAAAGGTGTCTCCAAGACAAGAGGCTAATAGCATTCACGTGGTTTGGTTTACGTTCTGAATGACCATATACAAATAATTGCTGGACGTGGCCATAAAAAAGAAGCAACAGGACAATCATTAGAAAGTTACGTACAATGCTCTCTGTATTATATATGTATGTATTATATATATGTATTATATATGTATGTATTTCGGCTATAATTTATTACTGAATAGAATTAAAAATACTCAAACATCGCTTCTAAGATTTGTATACTTAATATGAATTCTTAAACTTGTATTGCTTTACCTTTTTCCAAAAATATATGAGTATCACTTCCATCACTTTCTAACAACTGTTCTTCCAATATCATACTGTCAAGTGAAATGGTATCCAATGAGGTTTGTGAGGAGCTTCTCTTCATGTTCTTATAAGAAACACAGACTGGAGCCAGGTTGGGTGGGATGCGTTCCTTAGGCTTACCGCTGTTAAAAAATTATTAGAAAAACATCACATAAAACCTATTTTTCTATGTATTAACTCTAGCAATGCCTTATTTTGTCATGAGGTTTTCTGTCCAAAAACAAAATATGCCCCTCACCACACACATACACGCAGAAAACCAAAAACCCCCCAAATTCCAATCATATGTTGTTACCTTAAAGATGATTGAGATGTAAGTGTCCTAACTGTCAGTGCTTCTTCTTGATTGATTTCTAGGTTCTCAGAGAGTGACACTGTTTCTGCAAGCAAATCTTCGGCTTTAAAGACAGATTCAATGGTTTCATGTCCTCCACTACTAAAACTATTTGAAAGTATATTTTGATTACCAGCATTATCAAAGGACAGCAAATCTGAATCTTCTCTGTGGTTTAAGACACTATTTGAATCTGTATAAGATGAATCCTTTTTGTCACTTGTTTCTGATCCAATTTCTCCTGATCCACTTTTGCAGACAATTCCACTGCTTTCATCTTCACTTATTTTCCCTAAATTTTTATCTGATAAACAATCCAGAAAAGAAATACCTTTTTGCAGATTTGTATCACTAGCTGATTTAAAAAGCAAAGGATCCTTCGAAGGCACATGGCTTAGATCAACACTCATAGACCTGTTGTCTGACATGTGATTAATAGTTACACTTCTAATTTGATTTATACTACTACTAACTTGTTTCCTTTTGGAAGACAAAAATTCTCCATTTTCTGTAGGCAAATAATCAGGAACTGTTGGGCTCACACTTTCAGCAACAGGAGACTTAAGAGTATTTCCTTGATCCACTGGATGTAGCAAAAGAGCCACTTCTGCACTTTTAAGTAAAATTCCAATACAAATGGATGCCTGACTAGCAGGAGTGCCAGTCACAGCTTCTACATCTTTCCTTAAGTTCTCCAAAAGCAGAATAAGTGACTCATGGAGGAAAAGCAAAAGCAGATACTGGTAGTGATTGATCTGCATACTGACATGTTTATGAATGTGAACCAGGACATGAACATCTGCATCTGACGATGAAGAGGAAAATCTTAAAAATGTATCTGAAGGTTTCTGACTGCCATTGGTCAAGGGCTCGGACTCTGTACTGTAATACTCTTTCAAGAGCTTCTTTCGCTTCAGTCGGCCAGTCAGATCACTAGATTCACTTTGTGATGTATTCAGAGATACTTGATTACAAGAGTGTAGCTCTTTTTGTGACACTGCATACCTTGTTGGTTGGCAAATCCAGATGGAAAGAGGGAAAGAGTCTACAAAATTTATTGGTCGCCCTTTTCCACTCTTTGTCCCTTCATAATCTACCCAAAATTGAGAAAAATACACAGCCCAAACATCTGTGGCAGCAGAAGTTTTAAGAGTGTGTTTATTCAACTTGGGAGTAATATTTCCTTTATAAACTTCATGCATTTTAGTATCTTGTTCATGAGCATGCCTCTGGAAGATTGGATGCAAAAGATTAAAATTATCACCAGATTTGGGGAAGCTGGTATATGCTTTACTGAAAAAATCACAATCTTTAAAGTCTTGAAACAAAGCTTCTAGATCAGAATGTCGACAGTTTGGACAATGCCTTGTATTTGTGGCAATCATTTCAGAACTCTGAATAGAAACTGCATGTGGTTGATCTTGATGACATTCAGATTTCATTTCAGAAGGAATGACAAACTACAAGAGAAGAAACATTAATCTAACTTACAAATCCATATACATCCTGAAGATAAAATAATCAGAAACATAATTTAACTCAGGAATTCTTTTTGGTGTTTCCCCCAAAAACATTACTTTTCTATCCAGACATAAAATACTAACTCTCTCCCCCCAAGTATTTTTACTAAACCAAGTAAAAAGGACTTAACTAATTAACCACCAAGAAAAATAAATTTTTTTAAACCATAAATAATGAATAGTGAACATAACATATATGAATATTTGCATATAACATAACACAAAACAAAACAAACAACAACAAAATGAAACTAAATTAAATCAGTATTACTAAAAGCTTACTATACTCGAAGTATATAAGTGCTAAGTTTGGGAAAAGGGACTTTTTCTTAGGATATTTTAAATCCAAGAGATTTGGAGGATGACTGGATGGGTAAATGGAATGACTGGATAGATGTCATTAGGATGACTTTTCTGGGATAAAACTATTAAGAAAATAAAGTTAAGAGTATAGGTCAAACTATTTACTAAAATAATTTTTCAGAAATAATTAACCTTAGTCCTCAAAACATTCACACCAAAGAGTTCAAAACGACTGGTTTTTAAACTACGCATTTTGAGAAAGTGTAAAGATCATTACATAACTGTCTTAAAGTATAACTGTAAATGTTATAAAATGTGTCTTTTTTTAAAAAAAAGTGTCTTTTTATATTGAATATAGTAAGATCTTTGAGAAGATCTTTAAAACATTTCTGCAATGTATGAGTTTTATTCATAACCTCATTTTACAGAGAAGAAATTAAAGGTATAGAAATTCAGAGTACCAGCAACACACCTAGAAACTGAAATTTTTCATCCATGTCCAAGTCTTATTCTATGTACTACACTATAGTAGCTGGGTTTGTTTTTGCTTTTTTTGTTTTTAAAAACTTCCCTCCTTTAGAGTTTAAATATCCATGGGATTCAGATTATCAACTACTTGGCTGTAATACAAAGCAACTTTCTATTATCTTTGGATATGAGTAACAGAATAACTGTGGACAAATAAAACCCAGATCTAACTTAATAGCTTCTTTGTATTAATTACCACTTTTGAAAGAAAAACTTTACCCAGTCTGGTAAGAAGAAGGAAAAAAAAGGACTGATTTAAATTTTATTTCTACTTACCTCCAAATGGATGAGCATGACAAAATAAAATAAAAGGAAGGTAGAGAAAGAAGGGGAGGAAACAGTCTCTTAAAGCTTTTTAAATCTAAAGCTGAATTTTCTAAATCAAAATTAAGATTACAATAAAGTTGATTTATATTTGAGTACCCATCTTAAATCGTGGAAATTCTAATGCCGTTAACTTCTCTAAAAAGAGTTTTGGTGGGTGCCTGGGTGGCACAGTGAGTTAAGCATCCAACTCTTGTTTTCAGCTCAGATCCTGACCTCAGGGTCGTGAGATCAAGCCCCACATTGGGCTCTGCACCCAGCAAAGAGATGGCTTGAGACTCTCCCTCTGCCCCTGTCCCCACCTCTCTCTATCTCAGTAAGTAAATATTTAAGAAAAAAAGAAAAGAAAAATGGTTTTGTTGTTACAGCCACTTGTTTATATGGTACCTTTAACATTAAGCCATCAACTCGAATATCAACATGCTCATCAGATTTTGAATTGTCGTTCAACTTGTATACAGCCATAAATTGATTAAGACTCTGTTTTAAATCCAACAGAAATTGATTTAACCACAGAATACTTCTTTCATCCACAGTAAACTGTAGTGCATTCAGTTGGCTATAAAGGTTGGCAGATGGAACTGTAGAGAAAAAAAAATTTTTTTTTTAATTTTTAATGAACAGATAGTCTATAACTTCCCCAAGAGAAAACATTTTTAACAACTTTTTTCTTTTTAAGATAATAAGGTTTTGAAATTTTATTTACAAAATTAAAGTGACATGTGGATGACTGCAAACACTTTTAGATAGACAAAACAAGATTTTTCCATGCTTCACTAACTGAAAATATATTACTTAATCTAAAACTATCTGTATGAATAGGAAGTACTATTTAGATCTCTTTTCCTAATGTTATAGTCACCAAGAAGCAAACTTCAAAAAACCTTACCTTCTTGATGAAGTATCACATCAAAGCTGTGGCCCTTAATCAGGTAGTTCTATAAGGACTTTTAATACATGCATGCAATCCAAATCCTCTAAAATAAGGGAACCAAGTCTAATGACTAATATCTTATGAAAGTAGTAAATAAGGCAGATCTCCTTGAGAGGCCATGCACTTTACTCTCCACTTAATCCTAACCCTAGAAATAGTGCTTGGTGCAAAATAAAAACTCAAGTAAATAATAAAAGGAACATACTCTTTTTTATAGCTCCTCCCAAATATTAGAATGCTCAGGGGTTGGATAAATCTCTTAGTGCTAATTTGTATTAAACAAATATTCACAATTATAGTATACATCACTTCCTGAAATCCTTTTGTTTATACCATGAAAGCCATTATTATTTTCAGGTCATTTTTTATTTATATTACAGAGCATTTTTTATTTATAAAAAATCTTTTATTCCAAACATTCAGACCTATTTACTTCTAGTAAAAGCAAATAGCATGCATACCTAGAACTTTTTGATAATAGTAATTTAGGAAAATAAACCCAAGGTACAGGATATCAGTAAAGAGCATTATAATAATGTCCTGAATAGAACATTTTTGGCATTCATTCACTGTTTGTTCATTCATTCCTTCATTCATTTTCCTTCAACAAAGATTCACTGAACACCAACTACATTTTGTGTATGGTATTAAGCACAAAGTAGTAAAAAATCTGTAGGTTTTTATTCAAGACAGACACAGAGGTAGAAAAATTGTAATTCAAGTCCCACAGAGACAGCCAATTACTTGGTATTTGAAAATAGAAAGGCAGCGGGATGTTGAGGAGATCACATCGCACTCTAGAAGGAAGGAAGAAGGCCTCTAAGTATACACTGAGTGATGATGACACCTACAGAGAGGACTAGAAAGCAAATGCAGTCCCCAAGGCTACAGTACAGAAGAAAAGAAGAACCTGGGCTCTGCAAATCTGGGATAGAGAAAGAGACCTGGTATACTAAGCAGTAGAAAAATCTACACAGTATCTCAGAGAGGAAATAGATTATTATAGTTATTAAAGATGTTTAAAATAAACCTGTAGAAACCTGGATATATGCTCATATCATCAAGGGGAAACGACAGGATGTATTAAAATATATAATAGAAACATATTAAAAACAGGACAGGAAACACTAGACTTATGGTTAGGATCTGAACCGTGTCCCCTCAAAATTGATGTGCTAATAAAGTTCTAACTCAGGGCATCTCAGAGTGTGACTGTATTTGGAGACAGAACTTTTAAAGAGGCAATCACAGTAAAAATGAGTTCATATGGGTGGGCCCTAGTCCAATATGATGGGATCATTAGGAAACACACACACGGGAAAGACCATGTGAAAAGATAGAAATCTACAAGCCAAGGAGAGGTCTTTGAAGAAACGACCCTGCTGACACTTGATCTAGAACTTCTACCCTCAAGAATTATGAGGAAATATGTTTCTTTTGTTTCAATCACCTAGCCTGTGGTACTTTGTTATGACAGCCCTAGCAAATTTATATACTTATGTTATAGCAGAAGTCATCTCTAAATTGTAGGCTTCTGAGCAATATTTTATTTTTGGCATTTAAAAAAAATAACATATATTACATTTACAATATTTAAAAAGTGATATATTTTAAAATTTGGATTGCTTAACAAAGAGATGAAATGTAAGGACTGAAAATGGATCTTTGTACGTGCGGATTCAATGTACTCTCTTTATTGTTTTTGATAATGAACAGTTAGACACAGTTAAACATAACCTAGCAATTCCACTCCTAAGTATCTATGGGGCTAGGGTTTAAATTGCTGAGAAGGAATTTTATATTTTTATCAGAAAAAATATATATATTATAAAATGAGATTATATTTCTTTGGCACATGTTAATAAAACTGATAGAAATAAATAAACCTAGATTAGAAAATCAGAAATCCCGGAAACTAGTCTTAACTCTGAAGAATTACTAGTTCAGTAATGCGTTACTTAGAGAAAACAATTATTTGTGAGGGGTGAGGAGGGCTGGAAACAATGGGGTTCTCCAATTATAGACAAATGGTGGTGAATATCCTAGGAAGGCAGTGTGATATAGCTGGGGACTGGGGGGAAGACACACAATTAATTTTGATTTAGATGACCCATGCTTGAGTTTCCGCTGTGCCATCTTACTAAGGTGCTGAACAAATGTCTTAATTTGTTCAGCAAATGTCTTAATACACAAAAGACTGCTGAAAAGCATGAAGATGGTGAGAATTAGATCCAAAAACTTTGGAACAAACAAGGATTAAATGGTTAAACAGTTAAACAAAAAGGTACCACATAAACAAAGGCAAATTTTACTTTGCAGAACTCCTGCATGAACTGAGACAATAGTATAGAAATAAACCATTCAAAGAACACAAATGTATAATTATTTTAACTTTAGGACCCCAAAATAGCTTACAAATAAAAATTCATGTAACTCAATGTTTCTAACTAAAGATAAGGGCCAAAGGTTGTCCAAAGTATACATTTGTGCATAAAAAAAAAAAAACAGCAAAAATTTCTCTATAGCTAAAAGAATAACTCCATTAATTTTTCAATGAAATATAGTTTTATATAACTGAAATATAAATAGGCTTTTACTAAAGGGGAAAAAATGACCTTATTCTACAAATAACCTAACTTTCATCAATTCTTTCATTTAACAAACAGCTACTAAGTAAAGAAATGAGTCAAACCTCAGGGATAAATTGAAGCATGACTACTACATGATTCCCAGCATTAAGGATGCTACAACCTGGGGCGCCTGGGTGGCTAAGTTGGTTAAGCATCTGCCTTCAGCTCAGGTCATGATCCCAGGGTCCTGGGATGGAGTCACACATCAGGCTCCCCGCTCAGCAGAGTCTGCTTCTCCTCTTCCTCTGCCCCTCCCCACTCTTCATGCGATCCCTCTCTCTGTCTCTCACTCTCTCAAATAAATATTTTTTAAAAAGATTTTTTTAAAAAAAGGACGCTACAAGCGAGTGAGAAAAAAATATGAATAGTCAGAGTATGTAAAAAATGCTATACTATACAGGCGCATGGGTGGCTCAGTCTGTTAAGCCTCTGCCTTCCGCTCAGGTCATGATCCCGGGGTCCTGGGATCAAGCCCTGTGTTGGGCTCCCTGCTCAGCAGGGAGTCTGCTTCTCCCTCTGCTGCTCCCCCTGCTTGTGTTCTCTTTTCTTTCACTCTTTGGCTCACTCTCTCTCTCAAATAAATAAAATCTTTAAAAAAGCTATACTATAGTTATATACTAAGTACAATGACAAGGAAAGAGCAATGGACTTTTCTTTTTTCACATTTATAAAGCTCAAAAACTTAGGAAGACAAAAAAACAACTTCCCAAGTAATGGACAAGTAATAAAAGAGCAGGAAACTCTCTTACTTGGAAAATCCTTTCCATCTGGATAGTAATATTCTGTGAATTCTATATAGACAGCTGACATTTCTTGTGGAAGATACAGGGATTTCTTATTGCAAGAAATCATACTCTTGGGGGAAGAACGACATTGTTCTGCTGTAGAGACCTGAAAAAAATAATTAAGCATATTGAAGTAACACTGAATAAATTTATGCCACATGAACATCACTTCAAACTCCTAAAACTACTTCAAATAATTTATTAATAGTTAATTTCCAATGCAAACTTTTATATTTAATTTCATATTAAGTTATTTTTAATAATACCAACTATTCAGAAAACTATTACCTCTTTAAAGGCTTATCATATCAACTCTTTACAACAGTCCTTGTAAACTTATTATTTTGAACCGTAAAATACAAGAATATTTCTATAACAGAAATAAGTAAACGGCACAGTCCACAAGAACAGACTGCTTCCCTGGTGTGTATTTACATTAATACTTTATCACAACTTATTATGAAAAATAATATAGCTATATACAGAGTTTCAAACTGGGATAATAAAATTATAGCGATGGACGATGTGATGATGTGATGGCTGTACAATTCTGTGAGTAAATAATGCCAATGAATGCAACACTTAAAAATAGTGAAATGCTATCAAAACATTATGCTGTATACTTGAAACTAATATAATGTTACATGTCAAATGTACCTCATTTTTTTCATTTAAATTCAATTAGCCAACATATAGTACATCACTAGTTTTCTAGGTAGAGTTCAATAATTCATCAGTTGTGTATAACACTCAGTGCTCATCATATCATGTGCCCTCCTTAATGCCCATCACCTAATAACCCATCCCCCACCCACCTCCCCTCCAGCAACCAACAGTTTGTTTACTAGAGTTAAGAGTCTCTCATGGTTTGTCTCCATCTCTGATGCCTTGCCATTCAGTTTTCCCTCCTATCCCCTATGAACCTCTGCTCTATTTCTTATATTCCACATGTGAGTGAAACCATATAACGGTCTTTTTCTGACTGACTTACTTCCCTCAGCATAATACCCTCCAGTTCCATCTACGTCGATATAAATGGTAAATATTCATCCTTTCTGATGGCTGAGTAATATTCCACTGTATACATACACTACCTCTTCTTTATAAACTCATCTGTCGACGGACTTCTCAGCTCTTTTGACAGTTTGGCAATTGTGGACACTGCTATGAACACTGGGGTGCATTTGCCCCTTCAGATCACTACATTTGTACCTTTGGGTAAATATCCAGTAGTGCAATTGCTGGGCTGTAGGGTAGCTTCCGCAGGGGGGCTACGGCAGCTTGCACTTATACCACTGGTATTAAGAGGGTTCCCCTTTCTCCACATCCTCACCAACATCTGTCATTTCCTGACTTGTTAATTTTAACCATTCTGACTGGTGTAAGGTGGTATCTCATATCTGTTGATTTGTATTTCTCTGATGCCGAGTGATGTGGAACATTTTTTCATGTGTCTGTTGACCATTTGATGTCTTCTTTGGAGCAATGTCTGTTTATGTCTTCTGCCCATTTCTTGACTGGATTATTTGTTCTTTGGGTGTTCAGTTTGATAAGTTCTTTATATATCTTGTATACTAGCCCTTTCTCTGATATGTCATTTGCAAATATCTTCTCCCATTCTGTCAGTTTTGGTTTTGTCGACTTTCCTTTGCTGTGCAAAACTTTTTTACCTTGATGAAGTCCCAAAAGTTCATTTTTGCTTTTGTTTCCCTTGCCTTTGGAGGCGTGTCTAGCAAGAAGTTGCTGCAGCTGAGGTCGAAGAGATTGATGCCTGTGTTCTCTAGGGTTCTGATGGATTTCTGTCTCACACTGAGGTCTTTCATCCATTTTGGGTTTATCTTTGTGTATGGTGTAACAGAATGGCCCAATTTCATTCTTCCACATGTGGCTGTCCAATTTTCCAAGCACCATTTATTAAAGAGATTGTCCTTTTCCATTGGATCTTTTTTCCTGCTTTGTCGAAAATCAGTTGATCAAAGAGTTGAGGGCCCATTTCTGGGTTCTCTATTATGTTCCATTAATCTATATGTCTGTTTTTGCACCAGTACCATACTGTCTTGATGATTACAGTTTTGTAATACAGTTTGAAGTCCAGCATCATAATGCTGCCAGCTTTGGTTTACTTTTTCAACATTCCCCTGGTGATTTGGGGTCTTTTTTCATTCCAAACAGATTTTAGGATTGTTTGTTTCAGCCCTGTGAAAAATGTCTATGGTAGTTTGGTAGGGATTACACTGAATGTGTAGATTGTGCTGGGTAAGCATAAACATTTTAACAATACTTACTCTTCCAATCCATGAGCATGGAATGTTTTTCCATTTCTTTCTGTCCTCCTCAATTTCTTTCATAGGAGTTCTGTAGTTTTTAGATTATGGATCCTTTACCTCTTTGGTTAGGAATATGCCTAGGTATCATGGTTTTGGGTGCAATTGTAAATGGGACTGACTCCTCAATTTCTCTTTTTTCTCATTGTTAGTGTGTAGAAACACAACTGATTTCTGTGCATTGATTTTGTATCCTGCCATGTTGCTGAATTCCCCTATGAGTTCTAGCAGTTTTGGAGTGGAGTCTTTTGGGTTTTCCACACAGAATACCATGTCACCTGTGATGACTGAGAGCCTGACTTCTTTGCCAATTTGAATGCCTTTTCTTTTTGTTACTAGGACTTCTGGTACTATGTAGAACAGCAGTGGTGACAGTGGACATCCCTGCCGTGTTCCTGACCTTAGGGGAAAAGCTCTGAGGTTTTCCCCATTGAGGATGGTATCTGCTATGGGCTTTTCGTAGATGGCTTTTATGATACTGAGGTACATTCCCTCTATCCCTACACTGTGCAGAGTTTTAATCAAGAAAGGATGCTGTATTTCGTCAAATGTTTTTTCTGCATCTAATGAGAGGATCATATCATTCTTGTCCTTTCTTTTATTAATGCGATGTATCATGCTGTTTGATTTGCAAATGCTGAGCCACCTGTTCAGCCCAGGAATAAATCCTACTTGGTCATGGTGATGAATTCTTTTAATGTACTGTTGGATCCTACTGGCTAGTATCTTGGTGAGAATGTTGGCATCCATGTTCATCAGGGATACTGGTCTGTAACCGTCTTTTTTGATGGGGTCTTTGGCTGGTTTTGGCATCAAGGCGATGCTGGTCTCATAGAAAGAGTTGGGAAGTTTTCCTTCTGTTTCTATTTTTTTGAAACAGCTTCAAAAAATAGGTATTACTTCTTTTTTTTTTTTAAAGATTTTATTTATTTATGTGACAGAGAGACAGCCAGCGAGAGAGGAAACACAGCAGGGGGAGTGGGAGAGGAAGAAGCAGGCTCCCAGTGGAAGAGCCCGATGTGGGACTCGATCCCGGAACACCGGGATCACGCCCTGAGCTGAAGGCAGACGCTTAACGACTGTGCCACCCAGGCGCCCCTGTATTACTTCTTCTTTAAAGTTTGGTATAATTTCCCTGAGAAGCCATTCAGCCCTGGGCTCTTGTTTGTTGGGAGATTTTTGCTTACTGCTTCAATTTCCTCGATGGTTATGGATCTGTTCAGGTGTTCTATTTCTTCCTGTTTCAGGTTTGGTACTTTACACATCTCTAGGAATGCATCCATTTCTTCCAGATCGTCTAATTTACTGGCATACAGCTGTTCATTATATTGGATTTTATTTCTGCATTAAGAGATTCTCTGGTGTCTTTTACGCTTTTTTCAAGCCCAGCTAGTCACTTTATAATCATTATCCTGAATTCCACCTCTGACATTTTATTTATATCCATATCAGTTAGATCTGTGGCAGAGAGTATTACCTCTCGTTCTTTCCTTTGTTGTGAATTCCTCCTCCTAGTCATTTTTTCCCAGACAGGAATGGATGAATGTGATAACAAAACCAAAGATATCAATCATGGCCCAAGTGAAATACACGCTAGAGAAATTCAAAGAGGTCAGAAACCAAAAACGAAAAGAGAAAGGAAATAAAAGGGGGGAAAGTGAGAATATAATCTCCCAGGTGGACAAAACGGTGATCTGCTTGGTCCTGGGTGTATTTTAGTCTGTTTGTTAGAAAACACTAAATTCCAAAATTGTACCTTTATATACACACACACACACACACACACACACACACACATACACACACAAATAAAATTGAATACAGTGAAAGGAAACCAAAATGAAGAATATATCTATAAAATGTAAATGTAAAAATGAAAGTTAAAAAAAGACTTAAAAACAGAGTTGGTAAAATAAGAAACTAGTTGAAAAGGAAAATTTTAAACAGAAAGATAAAAGAATCAGGAGAAGAAACCTCAAATTGTATATACTATTTTCCCCTAGTGCTGGAGTTTTGCAGTTCTGTGTGCTCTCGGAAACTTGGTATTCACTTGATGTTCCAGCTGGTCTTCTGTGAGAGAGGACTGCTGAGCAGATTCTCAGGTGTCATTGTTGGGGAGGAGTTGCACCGCCCCTTGCCAGGG